>NW_013668921.1:41606-50339 GCF_000517525.1 Limulus polyphemus | reverse complement strand
AAGACAAGTAAGGAGGAAAGAGGATGCAGAGAGTGGATGGATAGAGAAACCATGACAAGAAGACCAATTATGGTAGACATACCACTTATGTTGGTAAACTGCCATGGATGAAGGACACACTGAATGGGAAATTTGGGAAGCAACCCGAGGGGATAGTCCATCTCATCTGGCAAGGTATTGGACAAAAGACACGAGTGAAGACAAAGCATAGAAAGAGTAGGATGTAACATGCCAGAATGTGGTTGTTTGAGAAGGATGGGTGAGAGAGGAAAATGAAGAAGGTGTTTCAGTAGGAGCAGGTGCAGAAGTGGAAATCACGGCTGTGTCAGCAGGCAAAGTGAAGCTACCAAGACGACCCAACTAGGAGTGGCTTGTATGATGGCAAGGACACAAGGAAGAAGACGAATGGGAGGATATGCATAAAGGTAATGGTCTCCCAATCCTGATTGAGGATATAAAGAACTACAACCAAAGGATGAGGAATAGTAGACCAAAACCTGGGAAGATTACAATTCAGATGGGTAGCAAATGCAACCAGTTCTGGAGTACTCCATTATGAACACAGCGAAGTGAACACCTGAGGGTCAAGGGACCATTCTGTGGTGAGAACCTTGTAAAGACATGATAAATGATCCATGGCCAGAGTCAGAGATCCTAGTATATGATGTGCAATCAAACGATTGTGTTGTCTGTGGGCCCAAAACAGGAGGTCCAACACATAAAAGCAAAGAGAACTCGACTGAGTGTCCCCTTGCTGAGTGTTGTACAAGAGGATTATCAGAATGGATCATTACCGACCGGTTCCAGAGAGACAGAAGGCAATGAATCAATATTCAACAAACTGTGAGCAAACTTAAGAGACTGATATGCAGAGATGACTCTGCTGCAGACCAACATCCCAAAATCTCATGCATGTCCAGATACACACTTCAACCCAAAAAAGATGCAGCTGTGAAGAGGTGCACCTCTGGATGAGAAAAAGGAAGAGGAACACCCACTGTCTAAGTTCAATCACCAGGTGAAGTACATATGCAGGGGAGAAGGGAGATGAATAATGGTGTCTAAGAGATCCCAAATGAAATTTCATTAATCTTGTAAAGCCTACTGAAAAGGCTGCATGTGGGCTCGACCGAGGGGGAATGAGAGTCTCCAAAGAAGACCACATCTCCAAAAGAGATAGAACCTCTCACACAGTTCAAGAACGAGAGGAGGAAACAGTCCAAACCAGAAGCTCTATAAATCGCTGGCAAGTGGGAGAAGGTTGAGCCTGGCTGAGATGAATAAGGTATTGAGTGTGGTAGAGGAAGGACTTCTACCCATGTAGCTTCTTTAAGAAGATACTGAGTCTGAAGGGAAGAGATGGCATGCAAAGTAGCTACAAGCAGCCAGTCATCCATGTAATGGTGGAAACAAAGGCCCCTGGAATGGAGAAGATGGGCAAAGGCCTTTACCACCCAACAAAAAATGGAAGAGCCTGAAACTGGTAGACACAACCACAATGGAAAAAATTAGGAAAATACCAGGATGCTGGGAAGATGGAAATGTGGATATAAGCATCTGAGACACCTTTGTCAACCACAGACCAGGAGTGAAAACCCATCAAAGAGATGTGTATGACTCCATGGTAAATTGAGGAAGGTCAAGGAAGAAAGACTGATGATGGGGTGCCAATCCCAGGTCTTCTTGTGGACCACAAACAAATGGGAATAGAAACCTGGCTGTGAAGAATACACCTGTTCCACAGCACCCTAGTGAAGAAGGTTGAGAACCACCTCAGATAGACACTGGCTGGAAATGGGACCCCGAGGAGGAGAGGAAAGGAAATGGGAGGAGGGAACAGGAAAGAAAAATAAAAAAAGAACCCTTCGGTGAGAACTTGCAGAACCCAAGTCTGTAGTGAAAGACTCCCACACGATGGCAAAATGCAAAAGCTTGGACCCCACCAGACTTGTACCTACCATGTTGTCACTGGAACTGCCAAGGGTGATGAAATCATCAATGAAAAAACCAATGGTTGACCTCAGATACCCAAGAAGCAGGAATCTGTAAAGGAAAGGAAGGAAGGGGACTATAAACAGGATCAGGAGAAGGATGAAACAAACAGGAAGCCAATGAGGACAGAGAGGAGTGCAAACAGGCAGACTTGAGTCTGGATTCTAGTGAGTCAGGAAGGCTCCCAAATACATTTTTCCTTAAAAAGGGAGCCATATGCAAGTCCTGTAGGAAGGTTGGGGGCAAACAGACAAAGAACAAAAGGGCATCCTGACCCAAAAGATCCCCAAAACAGAGAAGTCATGTTTGGTGGGAAAGGGTGGAAGAGAACAATCCTGCCAGATTGGAAAATATCAGAGCATCACAAACTCCTCAGGAAAAAGATGAAGAGCCTCAGACAAAAGGTGAATGGAGGAAAGGGAAGGAAGGAGAGAAGACAAAGTCAAGCAGATACAGGAAAATTGAGGTTGGGAAAATGTGACCGAAGTATTGGAATCTGAGCCCCACAGTGGCAGAAGAGTATCCAACTGATGCGAGTCCAAAAAAAAAAACCTCAGACTGATGGTAAGCCAGAGCATGGGCTTCCATATTACATGGGGGTCAAGGCATACTGCCCTCAGAACGTAATTGGTCTGCAAACCTAATGGCATGAACCCTAATATGTAATGCTGGGAATAAGATATTGGGCTGAAGGTGTCTCACTTAAAATGGAAGGAGAGGAATCAATGGAAATGAGAAACAAGGATAAAACGTAACAAACTTGCATGATCTAATTCCAGGAAAGGAAGAAGAGGCCTGGGCACATCCACTGGAGTTAAACGTGACTGTGTGGCATAAAATGGGGGAGATAACAGGTTGTCGATATCATCATCCTTTTGTTTAGGTACTCCTGAACAAGGCATGAAAGGTCAGTCTTCAGACAAATCTGAAGCCAACTCCTTGCAACTCAAAGCCATAACATCTTCTGCCAATAAATGGGGACCGGAAGCCTTTATAAATGAAGTAAGAGAACCAGCAGTAATAACAATAAACTCTGAATTCATGATAACTATGAGTTGAAATTTTAAAAAAAATCCACACAGGAAGCTAAAAAAATTTATTAAAGACACGTAATATTAACGTGTATAAAGAAAAGTTGGAGAAATGAAGTGTAACAAACTAAAAAAAAAAAAAGTTATCCAAAAAACAAGTAACTGATGAAAATTCTGTGGTTAGTACTGAAGCGAAAAGCACGTCTAAATACCACGAGTGCCAAATGAGAAGTGAAGTTGAGCTAAGCTGCACAGAGGGAGTCAGCTTTTGTTGATAAACACAACTTTTTCTGTTTAAGTATAGCACAAGTGTTAAATTTAGTTCTTTTTTGAAGTGATAGTTTATTGCAGGTTTGTTTACATAACTGTGTGAAACATTTGTTATTTTTTAATCAAATGTTGTGAATTTACGCTTGTTGTATTATTGCATCATGGTACTACAACCATCTAAGTTTTCTTGATTATTATTACATCATAATATCTAATAATGTGTGGAAAATTGTAGGCTTAGGTTGGGCTATCTATAAATATGCATACAAAATGTAGTTAAGAGTAGTTAGGAAAAAGTTAGATAAAGTGAAAGCAAGTTAAGTTAGATAGATATAGACAGTGTGTTTGTAAGTTTAGCTGTAAAGAGAGTATATTGGCATTTTTTTAAGTGAAATTATTACAGATTGTAACAATAGAATGTAGAATAATAATTTGTCTTGTCAATTGTGTTCTAAAGTAGCTTAACAAACCTATGTGGACTTTTGATGAAAAGAGAATTATTTAAAGCTCTGGATACAACTGTGATAAAAAACAGTGTAACGTAAGTGAACTTATCACCGATTATATCGTAATAACATAGCAGAAAAGAATAATTCATCTTGTCAATTGTGTTCCAAAGTAACTGAACCAGACTGTGTGGACTTTGATGAAAAAAAATGATTACTTAAAGCTCTGGATATAACTGTGTAACAAATATTTGTATATATGTTTGACTTGTTTTAATATATTATTTTAAAACAAGTGGATTGTGTGTCATTTGTTTATCATTGAAATTTATTGCCAACAAGTCACAGACACCTACTGTCAAAAATCCTGCCCATCCATATATATATAAACCTGAGAGCAGTGCTAGGTGTTGCATCACAATCCTATTGGTGGAGGGTTGTCACATGCTATCATGCAGCTGCCTCATGTGAGGGTAGGTGGGAGTATCAAGGCTAGTGGCAAGGAAAATTTGGGCTTTTAGGGCCAGTAGGCAGTACAAGTGGAGAAAAGCTGTTATGTGAAAGGGGGTAAGATGTCATTTCAAAAATTACATGTTAACTATTTACTGTCTTCACTTTAAACATACCAAATTATTACCTGGGATTCCATTCCCATTTCTAGCATTTGTTCAGCATCCTGCTCAACTTTCTTTCTTGCATCATGTATAACTTTCTGGTCCTTTTTGATAAGTTCAAGATCAGACAAATCAACACCTTCAGTTAAATACACTGTAAAATAAAACATTAACAGATCTGATTAATTGTATTTTGTGAACACCAAGCACAGTTCTGAAACACAGAATATTGCACATATACTAAATTATTAAACTTACACTTGTAATTATTTTTCATTTAGTTACAGAAGAGCTGTGGTCATGACACAGAAATCTACTGTTATCACTATTTTAGTTAAACAATCAATATCTACTGTTTAGAGAGTTTTTTTTAACCCTCTGATTATGAACATGGGTACATTTCGTACATGGGTGAACTTGTACTGTTTTCACTAACTTCAGTATATTTTGGCACAGGGTTTATATTAATTAAAAATTAATCATTAATTTTATTTTCATACATAATAAATATGTTATTTAAGATATTCAAAAGGTAGATATAAATCATGTTGGCCTTATAAATCTGTTAAATATCCTGGTAACAAACTGTAGGAAAAGCTCACACAGAAAATTATAAAGCAACCAATTGATTTAGTTTCTATAGTACTTTGTTTAACTTCCTTTACAGTGTTGTAATATTTCTTAATGAATTATGCTTGCACCTTTTTTCTGAAACTTCTCATTAAGTATTTCACAATCATACCTAATTCTCATTATACTAAAAGAACACAAATGATTCTCCAAGCAATAAAAACAAATATGAGAATCCTTTTATACAATACATATATTCAGTATTTTACTATGTTATCAATTATTAATTCTTGTCACTTGTCTGACCTAACTCATTTAAACTTTGGGCAGCTTTTGTGATCTCCCGTAATCCTCCTTGAATCTGATTCTGGAGTCGAAGGGTCAGTTTGAAAACACTGCTAATTCGGCGAAGAAGATCACAAGTCTCCTGCAGCCTCATCAGCATCATTGTCTGATTTACAGCTTTTCTGTAAGGCTCAGCAATCCTACCTTTCAACCTTATGGGGGCAAAAAAGTGCCATGACTACATTACAAAAAAGAATTAATATGTATACAAATGTCACAATTAAAGCAATTTTAATTCAAAATCAGTGAGAATTTTCATGTAAAATAACTTCCTTGAACATAATATGCAGATTTTTAATTTTTGTTTTATCAGCTTGTTTCTGTGGTCTTATTATTTTGGATCTATAACCATGTAACTCAACCTAATAGTTTGGAATGTTTTTAGTAGTTAATAACATCTTGTATTTATTCCTCAATAACTTCGAAACCTATATTTCTATTAAAACAATTAATGGTATCATAATGACATTTATGTACCAAATCTTTTGATGCCTTTGATAGTTTAAGGATAAACATGAATAAATTTACAATTTAATAATACACTTTTAATTATATATATCATTAAACATTTTTACCCTCTCCAGACAGGTCATAGATCAAAGACCATGTCATCTCGTTTGTTGACTTGCATTCAAAATGTTATTGAACTACTATTTCATGAATTTATGTCAATAAGTTTAATATCAAACTGTAGATTATAATTAAAATTTTGATCTTATAAATTATTTAATTTAAAAGTAAATATTCAAAAAACACAGTTAAACATCAATTTTTGTGTGTCACATGGTATGTTGAATGCAGCACTGGTTCAAATTAGATTTTTGTGAAGTCAAAATACCAAGTCTATAGTTTCATACGAATTACAAACTCAAGTTACAGATATTGACAAGCTAGAATATAAAATAAGAACATCCTATCTTTTCTCATTGCTGATATATCACTCATGTAATGAATCAAATACAGTGGCCCCACTCACCTCTTTCCATTTTTGGAAATGGTCCCTTATATACACTTATATGACATAAAACACTTGTTTATTTATGCCTACTTCTGTCTATGACATGTGACTAACCAATCAAAAGCTCAGAATGTTCCCCTAGTGGCTTTCTCAGCCATTTTCATGTGTTAGGATGCCATCTCTTTCTTGAGTCACAAAACAAAGAATCAAAACATTTCAGGCGGGGGGGCAAAAAAAAGTGTCTTTGGTCCTGGGTGATGAGAACCCTTGAGACGCCACTGCAACCTACCTCCTTGAAATCTTAGTTCGAAAGAAAGAAATGGTGTCTTGGGACTTTAAAATAGCTAAGAAAGCCACGCCACTAGGAGGACATTGTAAGCTTTCGATTTGTTATTCACATCACATATAGAAGCAAGTGTATATAAGAAAGTGTTTACAAAATTGGAAAGAGGTTGGCAGGATGCCACTGTGCTTGAATTATTACATGAACAATATCTTGGCAAATTGAAAACATAAGAGGCTCTTATTTTATAATCTAGTGTGTAAATATCGGTAATTTAAGTTCCTAATTCATACGAAACACATTTTGAATGAGAGTCAACAAATGAGATGACCGAGCAAGTGTTAATTATTAAATTTTATTGCCCTTTGAACCATATCTATCTACTACTCGTGCCATTATAAATTGTAAATCACTTAAGAAACATGCAGCTCATGTTACGCTATAGAATTATCTTATCCACAAGCTACTCCAAACTGCTCGCAGGCATGCCTCACGAAATATTTTTTTTTATTATAATATTATTATTGTTATTATATATTTTGCCTAACCTTACCTAACCTAAAGAGATCCCTATCTTTACATTTTAGTTATTTCTATAATAATAAATACGGAATAAACATGAAAATATAGAAATATAGAAAAGTAGGGTTAAGTGTCATTGCTAGTCAACAGGAAAAAAAGAAGAGTACTTGGGTACTTTATTTCTTATTTTTCATGTTTATTCCATATTTATTATTATAAAAATAACTAAAATGTAAAGATAGGGATTTTTGGTGCATTATTTAATTAAATGAAAATTATGTAATGAACTACTAACGTGTGTGTGTATGTCTCTCTCTCTCTCTCTCTATCTATATATATATATGGGTGATTTTTAATCTTAACATAGTATACCCTAGCTTCACATTTCATAGCTAACTGAAATGAATAAATTTTGCGAAATATAGCTTCAACAACAAAGAGGCAAAAAAGTGCAGTCGATGCAGTCAAGCATTACTAAATTCCTTTGTTACAAGTTATCTAATTTTTGTTATTATTGTTTTAAACTTTTAATTCACATTTGAAGTGTTCTCCTTCTTACCTTTAATTTCTTGATTGCGAGAAAGAAAAATTAACAATTTTATTAATTTCTGTTACAACTTCTTGCAAGAATTATCTTTTTCTTTTACATGAATTTGATTCCTTCCCTCTGGCTACTGCATCCTTACATCGTGAGGATGTAAAGTAACTCTTCTCACTATTCATTTCAAAAATTAAACTAGTAGATGAAATTGTTTGAAACTTGACAGGAACTTTCCTAAAAGCATGTAGTTTCAGAAAAATAAATATTTAATTGAATTTTTTCCATTTATTCATTAATTATTGTAGTTATTTGCACCCCGACTCTTAGTAATTCAAGAATAAGGTGATTTTCATGTTAAGTATAAAAATTTTTTTTTTTTCTTATAGTTTTGAAATTTCATTTGCATACCCCTAGAATCTCTTAAATGAATCAAAAGTTTTTAAGTTAAATGCTTATATTTTATTTTTCATTTTCCCTATCATATCACTAATTCTAGCTATTATCATTAACATACAGTGTAATAAAATGTTTATAATTAAGAAATATAAATATGTACATATCTTTTAACTCTTCACTTAATAATTGTAAAGTATCTTCTTTTGATTGTATTTGTAATTTCATATGTTTATCTTTTCCCTTACAGTTTATTTTTAATGTTTTATTTTCCTCTCCTGTTCTTTAGTATTTGTTATTCATCTTGACACATGTCAACATGTGCCCTAGGAGCATATTATGCTATTTTTGGCAGAGATATGCAAGTCTTTGGCAAAATATTTTTGCTCTTGCTTAGTACGTTAACTCTTACAAATTGAGATGAAGTTTTGGTTGTTAAAAATAATTATAAATCTTTCAAATATAAATTTTAAAACATAAAGAATACATAATTAACTCTCTAAACATGGGCTCGGTCAATTTGATCGACCATGTGACTTCTTTGTACTTGTTCGAAGTCTTTATAGATTTGATACTAATAACTTTTAATATAGTGTGTATATCTTCATGAAATTTGGAACTTTCAGTAAACAGTCTTTCACATACAAAAAAAATTCATATTTTTTAGTGAAGTATTTTTAATAAACTACAAAAAGAATCGATCTTGAATATATCAAGTATTTATTTTGAATAGTCTGTGTGCAAAGTGATTTTCATGTTAGGATTAAG
>NW_013668921.1:23934-40644 GCF_000517525.1 Limulus polyphemus | reverse complement strand
TAATTCTCTAGGAGGTTGGTCAATTTGACTGACCTCATAACCACCAAAAAAATCAAAATAAATCTAAATTTCTCTGTTTTTCTTTCCAGAATGACTTCAAATGTAACATGAAACTACATTTGTTCATCCGAAGTATCTTTAAACTCGTAACAGTATATATCTATTTATACTTTTATTGTTTTATTGCCATTTTGATTGCCCTTTGAACCATGTCTAACTACTACTCATGCCGTTATAAATTGTAAATCACTTGAGGAATGTGCATCTCACATTACTCTATTAAAATACCTTATCTACAAGCTACTCCAAGTAGCTTGCCTCATTAAATATTTTTACTATTATTTATTTTACCTGATCTAACCTTAACTAACCTAAAGAGGTCCTTATTTTTACATTTTAGTTACTTTTATAATAATAAATAAAGAATAAACATGAAAAACAAGAAATAAAGTACATACCCTAGTAGTATTTTTTTTTGTTTTTGATTATCGATGCCACTTAACCCTACTTTTTTTTCACAGTAATGGTAGTAATGCATTAAATAATTTTTATTTAATTAAATAATGCACCAAAGAACATAGAATAATAACTTGCAAAAAGCAGAAAATTTCCTCTAACAATCACAATTTTTCTGGCCTTCTAACTATGAGACAAGAGCTGTTACAAATTCATCCAAGCTAGTCAGGGAACGGAAGCTTGTACTACAAGTGAAATAGATGATTATCTGTTCAAAAGACCCTTAATAGAATAAGTCATTTGATACTTGAAAACCTTGGCTTTCCATTAGTTATGGGTAATGTATATTTAAATGTATGAGAGAACTATTAACAAATCCTGAAAGAGAGGATGTGACAGGTGGGTGTGGCAAGATGGATCTGATTTTCTATTTGAGAGCTCTGTAATCAAACAAAATTAAAGGCTATAAAAATTATGGTTTGTCTGAGCAATGAAGATTTTATTGTGAGTAATTTACATTGAATTTTGTACTTTTTGGATGGGTGATGGATAAAATAGAGAAGAGGAGACACCTGGAGAAGATGTGTCGCGTATCACACTAGGGAAAATTCAGGATTTTTTTTTAAATATTGCCTTATAGAATTAAGAACTTAAAACTTGTATACTATTAAAGTATGGATTATAAGCTAAGTTTTTATGTTATACTAATTAGTATGACATGATGCAATATATACACTGACAAATGAACGTGAACTGCTACCAAGTCCATTGTTGAAGATCAGTGTGCCTAGCACGTAGCTATTTTTTGTTGCCTTTAACATATTGGTTTGATAGACAGTTAAATTGCATTTAGGTTTTAATTTTAAATTTTACTTAATTGTGTATTATTAGTGTTTTAAAATTCATACTTGAAAGATTTATTGATCTTAAAAATATTTCTAATCTTTGCCTTGCTTCTCAAGGGTTAGAAAAATAAGCGAGTGCAAAAAGTTTTGTTGGAGACTAAAGCATCTCTGCCAATCGTATATTGCAAGTAGGCACCCATTGACATGTTCCGACTTACATAATCAAAGATAAAGAATAACAGAGGAAAATAAAACACTAAAATAATAAACCACAAGTCAAAAGGTAAAGTGAAATTACTCATATGATACAAAGAAGATATTTTAAGATTATTCAACATTAAGAAGAAGCTACATGAATATTTTTGGGATCAGGGTTAGGAGAAGAAAGATTGGGCATGAGAAAATAGATTTCTTTATGTCGATTGAGGGAGGATGTTACAAAAATATGGGACAGCCTAGATGGGCCAACTGGCTCCTCATTATCCCTTAAATATGAAAAGTAGTTTGGAGTACAGCATCAATAAAAACTTAATTCTATATAGGATAAATGGACTTTTGTTGCTGATTAGAAACAAAGTAAAGGTTAACCTTTACTGACTGTACAGTCTTCTCTCACTATGCCTTTTCTTACGATCCTTATATTCTTTAGTACTTTGCTCTTTAGTACGGTTACCGATTATTCTGTAGTGTAGCTAATACAAAAATTCACTACAGACTAAGTTTGGTTTTACTCCACTACTCATTTTATTTGGTGATATTTTATAAAAAGTTGAAGATTGAACACTTTAGTCTTTTTTGATTATGTGGCTACTGTACCTTTCAGCTGCAGCTGCAAGTGTTTGAATCCTACCCTGTAACATTTGTAAAGCATCTTCTAACATATCTATTTCTGTAGCCTTGGAGAGCAGATCTTCATAATGGTTGGAGACCTGAAACAACAACAACAACAAAAAAAAGTACATTCAAATTAAGATACATATATGCATTTACATCATTACCTATTTTCAATTTACTTAGAATTTTATTTCATATATTTTAGAAAAATATTAGGAATTTATAAGGACTATAAAGGTTAAAATTCCATGAAAACACATGAAAACCCTCTTAATTAGAGATGGGTGATTATCGGTACCTACTAACTGATTAATTGATTGGTATTAATTAATTAGAACACACCCCTACACACGCACACCCCATGTACAGGCAAAAAGCATGTCCTAGCTTCATAACTTTGTAAACTACTGTATTATTCTCACATGGTATTAACATTGTTTTGTTCCTTCTTAATGCAAATATTTTACATTTATGTAATAATGTGATTAATGCTCACTGTCTAATTAAAACAGGACTGTTTTTATATATTTGTGTAATTTATAAATACATAAAAGATATTTGTACAAGAAAGTAAAAGTACTTTCTCAATGATTTTTTTGTCTTTTAAAAATTGACATTTAAACATTGAAAAATGTTTTAATACATTAAATGAAATTTAACACCCTTAGTTTACAACACAGTTGATACCTTAAGTATTGTACCTATAACTACACTGATACTCAAATGCTTTGTAGCCAATCAAAAGGAATGAAAAATCATAACTTGTTTTACTTATTACACAAATGAGTAGTTAACCGGTAAAAACCTAGTAATTATATCTATTCTTCAAGTAGCCTAACCCTTTGACTATGACCTATTTACATTGTAAGTAGGTATGTAACTCTCGTGAAAATTCTTTACAAAAATGAAACTAGTGGATGAAATTCTTTTAAATTTGAGATGAAAGGTCCGATAAATATGTAGTTTTTGAAAAATAAGACATTTAATATTAATTTTTTCTAAACCAATGTTTAACTCAAGCCTTTTTTTCTTCTTCTTTTGGCACGTTATCTATCCAACATGCAAAGTAATTTCCATTTTAAGATCAAAAATATTTTTATGGATCAGAAAATTTTAAAATTCACACATGAAATCTTTATTATGTCCATATAGTTATCAAATGTTTCTTAAGAAAAAAAAACTTTATATTTTATCTGTTATTTTCACTAAAGAATATACAGGTGCTGTCGATTTCACTGATCTTGGAACCATCAGGAAAAATTAAGAAATAAATATAAGTTATGCTTTTTTCATTCTAGGACGACTACAAATTATAACACGAAAAAATAAATGTTTAAAATAAGTAGCTTAAATCTCGTATATATCTTTAACCTTCCAGCCATTCCTGGCTTACATACAGAAGTTACGATGACGCTGTGCACATGCACTCATGTTACAGTAACCAATAATATAAAACTGACCTTAGTCTTTACAAAGTGACCTGCCTTGGTTGTGTTTTAATGGACAAGTATTTTGTAAAATACTGTCATATTTCAATTATTATACATTATATATATACATTATTACTATTTACAAAAAAAAATTCTTAAACATAGAACAGTAAATAAAGAAGTGAACCAAACAATCATCTCTTCTAGCTCTGACCTTTGTACTCAGTTGTTGCTTCTAGTAGCTTGCTAAGTCTTAAGAAATTTTGCAAGTGGAGGATGAGAAGAAGAAAAAAGAAAGAAAGAAAGAAAAGATATTTTGAGCAGACTAAAGACTCGACTTACCTTTATGCCATCTTGTATCGAAAGAAAATGTTTTTTAAGTTGTTACTTATACAGTTATTCCACTTGCATTTTCACTTATTCTGCACATCAACATTATGTAAAATATATTTCTCGTGAGAACCTAAATTTCTAATAAATGTAAAAAATTATTCTGTACCAAGATTATGTTAGAAGAGATGCAGGGGTCTTAAAAAATATTAACTTTGTGGTAAAAAAATCTTCAGGTTTAGACACATTGTTAGAGTATCTAGAAAAAAAGCAAAACATGAAAATTTATCATGGCAACATTTAACTGACATTCATATTGTTGTATTAGCTTAGAAATAATCAATTACTGGCTGATGCCTTAACTTTGCCGATTTCAGAAAACCTCAAAAAGAATTTACAATTAATAGCCCAATCAAATAAAAACACTGACCTTTAATGTTTCTGATACTTAGTGTAAACTGATTGTTTTTAGTAATTTATGAATAGATTTGTGCTTACTTATACAACATTAAATAATAGCCATTAATTCCTCAAAAAATGGGTGGAATTTGACTCCCTTAGACCCATCTAAATACATACTTGCTTATATTACATAAAAGAAGAAATTAATTCCAGAAAAATATAGAGGGTACAAACTCCATAGATCCCCCTTAAACTCATGCTTACTTATATGGTCATTAATTCCTGGAAAAATGTGTTGGTTTCAATCCCTATGAACCCATCTCCTAGATCCATGCCTGCTTGTACTTTATTATGAAAATATGAGATGTACATACCCCCTAGATCCTCTCCCCTTGATCTGAGTCTGCTTATACAACAATACAGAGTACAGTTAGGCAATTATAAGTTAGAAACATAACACAATGTAAAAAACAGTAAATTTACACTTTACTTAACAATAAAGTAGCCAAAGAGTTGGTGGTTGGACCTATCTATCTAGTCAATAATTTAAAATTAGTGATGGTGGCATATAGCCTTAGTAGCTTTATGACAACAAAAACAGGGTAAGCAGATTTTGTGGCAAAGAGAATTGAACCCAAAACCTTCCAATCGCAAGGCATCCCCATCATGTAGCTTTGTGCTTAACAAACACACAATGGCAACATTTTGATTAATTATTTCTGTGATAATCGATTTAATCATAATTGCAATTAATTGATTGTTGAAATAATTGAAAGTTAACATTTTCTTAAATCAAAAATGTATTTCCAATAATACTTACTTCCTCTCAAACTACAGCTATTACTCAACTGTTAAGGTTTCTTTTCCTTTGTCCATCTAAGTATTGGTCCAATTTTTTTTTCACTTGCTCCAGTTTTTTTATTCCCCACGTAATTGCCCTTGGCAATATCTGTCTCGTGACACACTTCACCTACATCAGTGCACCTTCTATCCTGGTACTGTATGTAAGAACCTCCTTCAGATAATATTGACACTTCTTCGAGACTGACCTCATTTGCAGTCTCTAACATAGGCTCTTAATACGGAGGAAGGGTGTGAGAGGAAGGTTACTATTATTGGAAATACATTTTCGATTTAAGAAAATGTTAACTTCCAAAACAAACTTACCTCCATTCACACTACAGCTAGAATCCTACACTGATAATGTGGAGGGGCCAGTGAGGGCATTATCCACATAGAATGAGTCTGCACATATCAGGGGCATGTCAAAAGAAATGAAATAGAAGATTAGCATCCTAGTGGGGGGAGGGGGGACTGCACTACATCCAGAATAGGTATGGAATGTAAATCTTCACCTGGAATGTAAATCCTGCACTGCAGGTGGATTTTGACATGATCCATTATCACCACCATCAACCAGGACAAAACCAGGTAGCCAAGATCCCACTGCATGGGGTTGGAATTATATCTTGAGCTTTGAGATGGATGGGTGTAAAAAATATTTGTGAGTGGATCCCAAATGATCAGTATCTGATCAGTCATAGGGATGAGAAATAGCTTTCAGATGAATTGGAGAAAAGGATTTATCCCCTTCCCTGGCTGCCAGTGTCTCAGGTAAAAAGAAGCCTGTCTGGGTATAGAAGGATGTAGGTAGAATGATAAAGCATCCTGTTCACATGCAACACAAACAACTCTGACCAGGCCAACAGAAATAAAAAGAAGGAAAGGTAATACATGGAACATGAAACTGAAATGTCTTGATGAAACTGTAGAGCACTGGGAAATCAAAGAATTTCTATCTTTTCGAGTATCTAAAGATAGCCAATAAGGCCCCTATATAGGGCAGTTGTGGAAGATGTGAAACCCTTGTCAAAGAGGCAAGTCAAAAACTGAGCTACGGTTGGCACATCTGGATGAAATGGGTTCAACCACTGTCAATATGAGTTACATTTCCAGGATGGATGGGTGCAAGATGTCAGTTCATAGTTGCCTCAACAGAGATGGCCAAAAAGGAAGTGGAAGAGGTGGGCACTCCTAAGGGCACCGCAAAAGCAGAAACCATGATTGAGCCAGCCAGTGTTACCAACAGAACATGACGAGGCGTTGAACAAATCATTGCTAGGTCTCTGGGTAACAGACAAATTGATGAGTTGGCATATAGGTGCAATCCAGTCCAGTCCTGACTGAATGCAGCTATTGCCAATGTCTGAGAGTGCTAGCAGTTGAGTGTTCCAATGATTGGTCATTGGTGTCCCAAACCATGAACAAATCCAATGGAAAACCCCTCGATGAAGCATCCATTCTGTCAGGAGAATCTGGTTAGGTTTTAGGTCGGGACAATTGATCTGTCACCAAATTCATCACCCCCCGGAACATGGCAAGCTAGTAGGATGATATGATGGGAATGAGCCCAATATAGAAGATCCAAGTTTCGAAAACAAAGAGAATTGGACAGAGTGCCCCCTTGACAGGAAATGTAAGACACCACCGTGGAATTGTTAGAGTGAAGCATGATGATTTCGCCCCACAATAATTCTAGACCTAGAGACATCACTCTTTGAAGACAAGAGATTCTAAAACACCAATGTGAAGGGAAGCCTCATCATCCGTCAACAGACTCCTGGAATTATTGATCGTTGAGATATGCACCCTATCCCTGAAGCGAGGCATCCATGAAAAGGTGGATCTCTGGACAAGGTGGCAGCAGATGAACACCTATCGTAGTATTGTTCTAATCTAACCACCACTCGAGATCAAAGATGTTGATCCCAAATGAGGAGACTGGAGAATCCAGTGGATTCCTGTTCATGACCATTGAAGGGATCTCATCCCAAAAGAATGAGGAATTCGAGTGATGGCCATATCCCCAAAAGAGAAAGAACGATCTGTGCAGTGGGAGAAGGAGATGCAAATAAGAGTCAGACTGCCTGATCCATAGAATGGAGCCAGATGGGAGTCAGCTGAGCCCGACTGAGATAGATGTTGTAAAAGATACCCAGATGGACAATATATTGTGCTGGAGTGAGAATAGACTTTTCAGCTCTCATAAGAAATCCTGCCTTGGTTGGTTTAGAAAGCTTTATCTGGGTGTGAATTTCTACCAACTGATGAGATGGTACCAGCAGTAGCCAGTCTTTTATGTAATGGTGTGTGCACAGGCCCAGGGAATGGAGGTGATGAGAAAAAGTTTGTACAATTTGACAGAACACACATGTTGCTGATGCTAGTCCAATGGGCAGAGCCCTGAACTTCAGTACCTGAATCTTGTGCACAAAACACAGATAGTGACAGGATGACTCCACTATGGGAATATGCAGATAGACATCATCGGCATCAAATTTGGTCATCCACAGTCTTGGCAAAAATGCCAACACAGATAGAGGAATGACTCCATTGCAAATTTTGGAGGATCTAGGAATTGATTTAGATGAGAAAGATCAATGACCAGATACAAATCTCCTGTCTTCTTGGCCATAACAAACAGATGGAATAAAACCCTGGAAGACCTGGAACGACTCTCTCCAATGCCCCCTTGATCAACAACTCCCCAACAGCCATGGAACAAAGTTACAAAATCTGAGGATCTGTGGGAGGCAGAAACACTACAGGTTGAGGGGATAATAGTGGTGGAGATGTGAACTGAATGACTAATCCTGATGCAAATACCTGTAACATCTATGAATCCATAGTAAAGGTTTTCCCACACATTCAGAAATTCTCCAAGCTGAACCCCACAGACTCCAAATGAAACTTGTGGATATGGGCGGAATCTATTCTAGGTACCAGTGGACTGAGGGGCTGATGTTGGGGAGTCAGGACACTCAATTAGGGGTAGAACTATGACCTCCAAGGAAAGTCGATAAGTCAAAAAATGACAGGAATGACAAGATGGGCAACATCAACCCTTAATTCCAAAGACTCTTGGAATGCATGCAAAAATCAATGGTTGGAGAAAGAGGGCCTCTTGTAACTCATGAAGGGTGGCAACAGGTAGACAAATGCCCTCCAACAACACATCTCTACCAAACATATCCCAACAACATACCATCCAAGAAACTAGGGAAAGTGCAGAAGCTGACAATCGAACTAAAGTGGATACTAACAAATGCCCCAAGTTGTCATCAGATTGATTAGGCGATCACAAAGAGGCTTCCGAAAAAAGATGTAGGGATAATGAATGTCTCAGCACTGTAGTAATTAGGGTCAGACAAATCCCAGAAAATTGTGATTTATTCAAGTTGACCACAGAGTCCATTCTGGAACCCCACATTTCAAGGAGCAGGTCTATTCTCTGAGAGTCTAAATAGCAGTGGTAGGTTAAAGCATGTTATTCTGACAAACATGGCAGACAAGACATAGCTGTCATTTCACATAACTGAGCAGTAAACCTCCCTGCATGAACTGCAATATCAGGTGACAGAGGGAGAACTAACTACTCACCCTCATTCCTTTCTGCCATCAAGGAAGGCACAGACTCAAAAGCAACCAGGGAAAGACCCAAAACATCACATGCTCGATTAACCAACTGAAGAAAAGGAGCCAGAGGCAGTTGATCCAAACTGGTCTCCTGAAAAGCCAAATAGTAAAGGAAGACACTGGAAAAAGTGAATCTAAATTCTATCCAGTATGTTCAGGAATGCCTGCAAGTGCAGCCTCAGAGCCCACCGAGAGAAACACCACTAGACTGAATGTATTTCTCCATCTCACAACAAATAAGGTCGCATACAGCTTCAACTGATAGTAACTCTCCCCACCCAATTATTAAGCAACGCTAGATAATCAGAGAGAGTGAATCTAGGAAATCATGCCATATATTGGTTTGCCAAAATAATTTTTTTTTGTACAAAAACCAAATATGTAGCACAAAGAATGTTCAAAGTGTCTCCAACAGTCGTACTACAGACAAACCTGTTAGTGAACGCTTTGTCAAAAAAAGTGACAATATTATCTGAAGAGGGTGCTTATGGTATGACATAGGTGGAGAGTGTCATGAGACACATTGCCAAGGGCAATTACATGGAGAATAAAAGACTGGAGCAAGCAAGAAAAAAAATCAGAACACAGCTTAGATGGGCAAAGGCAAAGAAACCCTAACAATCAAGAAATAGCTGTAGTTTGAGAGGAGGAAAGTATTTTTTGGAAACATTTATAATCAGAAACACTAATTTCAATTAGTTGATTATTTTCTTGAAATTAATCAAGGAATTGTAATTTCAATTAAACAATCAGTTTAAAAGACACTAATTGATGGAGTCTCTACTCATAATTAATTGATTAGATCATCCAACTTAAATGTTAGTAACTATAAATTATCTTCAGGTAGTTGTTTACCTTACTTTTATAAAGGACAAACTATGTTATTTCCAGACAAAGACTAAATGTCACAGTTGTCACTTCTTAAGAATCATGACCAAAATCAAAGTTTAAAACTCTCTATAAAATTATCTTTATCTACAATAGTTATAAAAATGCAAGATGATAAAAGGCTATTTGGCTCAACAGTTTTGATCTACTTACTTAACTAAAATGAATAATATATGAACAAAAATGAATCTTATTGTCTTTGCACATCCATCCTTTATAAAAGTAAAACTTTAAACCCACCCTTTATTTAATAAAAATCATTGCTTCCCCTCTTCAGCTCCTATACAGTGCTGACTACAACTACTGCCAATGTCAATTCATTTTATAAATGAATCAGGCTGTTAGAAAAATAAACCTATTAACTGGAGCTTAGCATTTTTTTCCAAATCATAAACTTGTGCCCTATTATCATATTATCTTTAGAATACAGCATAAATGAAGAAGAGGTCTTTATCTTATCAATCCCCCTAATAATCTTGCAAACGTCAACAACATCAGCTCTTATCCTTCTTTTCTCAAGAGAAAATAAGTTAAAAAATCTTATTCTATCCTTGTATGATAACCCTTCCCGATTTTCATCACTGAAATCATCCTCGTAGCTTTCCTCTGAATCCTTTCCAATAATTAAATAGCCTTTCTTACATATTAGGACCAAAACTTTAGTGATTTGTACAAAGAGAGATGAAAATTTCAGCTTTGCTACTAGCAACAGAGCACTGCTTCAATGGCTTAAGAAACTTATACATCACATCAAAATCCTTTTTTTTAGTCATGCTGTTGAGTTGGTTCCCCATCTATATTAATATAGTAATGATAACCCAAATGGATTATATTGCACTTAATATAATCATAGGCCATCGTCAGAGATTTGTCCAAATTACCAAGTAATTTAAATCATTATGCAATACCTCAACATCCTCAATACAGGACTCATACATAACTTTTGAAGGCACTAGGAAATGGTTGCAAGTTTGTTTTGTTCCCCCTCCCCACAATGGTGAATTGGAGATTACTACTAACAATATTACTCCTCTTTAAGATTAGTTGCCATAATTATTTCATGTATTAAATGTTAATAAATATGTATATAACCTATTTCCATTTATAAATCTTCTATGTCATGTTTTTTTCAAACAAGTTTAAATATTAAAATTCATTTTAACTACATATAAAAAATTTTATTTTAAATCATTCTTTCACAAAAGTTAAAATGATCTATTTAGGCAAAAACTAGTGTATCTAGACCACAAGCACCTGGATCAAAAGTCTGCAGCAACCCACTGCTGATGGCCATGTTATACTAAAACAATATTTATTATGAAAAAGTAAAGTTTAAATGCTGATAGATAGTGATCCATTAGAAGCCAAAAGACTTGATATGTGTTGATCATGAAAAAATTAAGAGGAATGCAGACAAAAATATCTGCAGTTTAAATTATTTCTATTTTATTATTATCTCAAATGAGTAACCACCTGTGCACAATATTTCTAACCAAGCTGCTGGCAAAACTACACTGCATAGGTCAGATAATACAAGTTTATAGATGGATGGTCTCGTAATTTGCAACAAACCCAAACAAGATGAAGCTGTAGCCTCACTATCCCCATTTACTGATACTTAATCTAAGTGATATGTCATGAAGTTCAAATGGGGATTCCAAAACCATCATAGCAACAGCAAGTGACAATCGTTTTAATCAGAATCTTGCAACATAAATGATGAAAATGCATCTATTATGGGTGTACTGATACTCAACAATAGGAATCTGTGAATCTCCCTTCTGAAATATGAACTATGAAAGTACATCACTAATCAACAATCTGCTGCCAACATTAATTTTTGAGCCTTGAAATACTCTAATGTTTAATGTCATCAGTAAACTTTACTAATTAATCCCCTATCAATATCCTTTTCAGTAAATAAGAAATAGCAAAGGCAAAAGCATTGACACCTGAGATACTCCACTAGTAACAAGGGTTCAGTTTAACCAAACTCCATTAATAACAATATTTAGCTATTTCCCAATCCAACAAACTCTAAACAATCCAATTAATTGGTTTTTCCCCCCCCATAATGCAATTTTCTTAGATAACCTTTCATGTGGTACCTTATCAAATGCATTTTGAAACTCAAAGTTACCAAGTCCACACATTTTCCTTCATCTTGATAACACGAAGCATCCTCAAAAAATATAACATATAAGTAAGGTAAGATCTTTCTTTGGTGAATCCATTTTGGTTTTTAGTTATGATATCAGATTTCCCCAAATTATAAATTTCCCTAATTTCCCTCATAAAACTTCTTTTGTAAGACTAGCATTTGTTTTCATTATAGAAGTAAGACTAACTAATCTATAACTCCCAGGGTAACTTTTATCATTTCCTTAAAATAGGAGAATGTTAGCATCTCTCAAGTCTTCAGGAATCATCTCAGTATCTGTTGACCTTACAAAAAATAACAGAAATGCTTGTATGTGTATCTTTGACCTCCTTTAAAATCCTGGGGAAAACATTGTTTGGCTCTGGTGCTTTATCAATTTTTAATCTCTCATTTTTCTACTTACCACCAAGGGATTATTATCTAAACAATTTAGATCAATTCCAATATATCCCATTGAATGCTTAGGGTCTAAAATATTACAAATATCTTCTCTTGTAAAAACAGAAAAGAACATTTAAAAGCCTGATTATCAGAATTCTTTAAGAGCCCAAAATCTATTTTAATACATGCATGTTGTTTTTAGTTGCCATTTACTCACCACAGTAAAACTATTTATACAGCATTTGAAGAATATATATCACTAATGTTACTAACTTACTCTTATGAATTATCCACTACAAATGCTGTTTATTTTCATTTGCTTTTACCAATTTTAAACACTTTACTTACTATTAACTTCTTAAAAAAAAAAATCCCATTAGTAACCTCCTCCAAAATCTCCTTTACTCCAACTCGTTCGAAAATCCATCGTCTCCATAACCTCTCTCTCCAGCAGAAGTATGCCAAAATATTTTATTGTATTCTTAAATGGTAACATTTCCAAATCTAAAAGATAAAAACTGAATGTGAAAAACTACAATGGCTTTTCTCTGAACACTCAACAACAGAAACAAACCTCTAGAAACTGCTATTAACAGTGATAACTGATGTAGCTGGAATGTTACCTGGTCATGTAATTCTTTATCCAATAAGTTTATTCCTGCAATCAACTTAGCTAGCTGTTCAGCTATGGCCAATTCTTGAATAGCATTGGATGCCACATTCTTAACATCAAAATCATCAGCTAAAAATTGCCTGTAGAAATCTGTATAGAAAATGAAAAATACACTTTAGTTTTTTGGTGTAAATGTGCTGACTCTCCTGAAGAAAAGTAATAAACATTTCTTTGACAATTGAATACCCAAAATGATTTAAGAAGGGTCTCACAAACTTAGTGCATTAGTAAAATTATCATTTTCTTCATTTCCTAACTTTTATGCAATTAACCTCAAAATAGTCAAATTGCATTTGGATATCAATATTAAACTGTAATACTACTGGCATAAACTTGCATATAATTAAGCTTATTAATTAATAACAGGCTATTTATAAGAATGATTAACTAAAAAAAAACTAATATGGAGGCATTTGAAAATTTACGTAATAATGGAATTAATATAATCTTCTATAGAAAAATAATCTATTCAGAACAAAACTAAAAATTAACTTAAAATTCCATGGTAAAGGCAATTTCATATAATTGTAACATGAAGATGGACTTCAACTTATATCAAGTATATAAAACCAGTGATTAACCTGAGGATGGAACTGAGAAAATCACTATGGAAAACTTCTCTAACCTTATGGAACACAAGGTGAGGGGGGAGCTAAAACAATATTAAAAGGATATTGAAAGTTTATGATGGTATTACAATCTGGAGCATACAAATACATGCAAAACCTGGTCTTCACTGGTCAACACTAGAACAGTGTGGAACCATCCACAATTTGGAGTGATGGCCATGTTAAATATTTTACCTTGCCGTGCAAAGTCATCCAACTTTATTCCTAGGTAGCACAACCTTAACTGGTGTTAAACTTTTCTTCTCTAATGCACAGTATATAAAATGTTGTACTGGAATACCAATTTTTCTTAAAGTTTTCTATAGTGAGTATGACTCAGAGTCAGACTCATAATATTAGGAATGGCCTAGTGCCACTTGGTTATCCTAGCTCCACATTTCCACTTTTAAAATTAAAGTTTAACTTTTAAGTACCAGTGGCTATAAGTTTAATAATATATCATTAAATCAAAGTATTTTGGTGGTATTTTTACCCGTTAAAAATTAATATTTCATGAAGATTAGTATCATAATTTGCAGCTAGTCTAATTACTTTAAGGCTTGGCATGGCCAGGTGGTTATGGTATTCGACTCACAATCTGTAGGTCGAGGGTTCAAATCCCCAAACATGCTCGCCCTTTCAGCCGTAGGGGCATTATAAAGTGATGGTCAATCCCACTATTCGTTGGTAAAAGAGTAGCCCAAGAGTTGGCGGTGGGTGGTGATGACTAGCTGCCTTCCCTCTAGTCTTACACTGCGAAATTAGGGACGGCTAGCGCAAAAAGCCCTCGTGTAGCTTTGCGCGAAATTCAAAAAATCCAAAGCCTAATTACTTTACTTCTACTAAGTTCTAATTCTACTAGTACCACTACCAGCTCATAACTTAAGTTCTAGTAGTAGTAGTAGTAGTAGTACATGTTCTACTAACTTAGGTTGTTCACTTCTTGTAATATTAATACTAACCTCGAGAGTTTGAGATAAAAAAATAAACGTTTAACTATAAATTCAAAAACACCGGTCACTAAGTACTCAAATAATTAATTATATAGATATTCAAATAATATAAAAACCACTGTAGTTGAATTTCTCTGCATGCGCTTACCGTCTTCTGAAAATTCAGCAAAAACAGACACGTTATCTTCGGCCATTTGTTTTAATAAACAATTGGATTTTTATAAGCCTAATTCTGAAACGATACATAAAATGCGTCACAAACTGTGATGTACCGATTGATGCAACAAATAATGCTATTTATACTTTTATTTGAAGCCAGTAGATGACAGATTATCTATTTTGCCTTTCCTTTTACTCTACCACTGCCGGACAGGTACATTCAGCCCCCTGAGAAAAATTGTACATTTGATTTGAAAACATTACATAAAATGAATTTGCAGTCGTTCTTCTACACATTAAAAACAACAGAAATGAAATTTATTAAATAAAATAATTTTTTATTCATAAAAATATAACAAATTCGCGCATTTTGATATTGAGTTGATTTGAGCTCGCTCTAAACAAAATTATTAGTAAAATAACGTTTGTTTACAATAATACTTGTCATTTTACAATGTTAAATTTTAAAACCCTACATTCTTTTATTAGTCCCTTAGAGATTTTCAATGATTAGAAGAGTGTATAATAACAGTAATCTAACCACTATATTTGTCAAACCCTTGCCGACGACTGTAATTGGAATACTATAATTATTAGGCCTATTGTTAATGTCTTATGATAAATATAATTGTAATAATTCTTCGCCAAATTATAAAAGGCGTACGCATCATAAAAACATTTGTTTGTGTTAAGCGCAAAGCTACACAATGGGGTACTTATCTGTGATAACATAATGACCCATTTAATTCCCGGTGGTTCAACTTGTTTGGTTTAATAAGTCACAAGAATAAATTAGTATTGTTATGTCTGTGTTCGTTTTGTTAACTTTCCGTAGAAATTCTTTCCGAAGAAACTTCTGCGATACAAGTCCTTTCTTAAATAAAACCAGTTTATTCTTTATCAATTCCACCCTGCAATACACAATTTCCACAGTCACCTTAATTTAAACTCACGCCATAATTCCCAACGATTCACACACCTTACTTACGGTGCCCGCTTGACTCAATTATCCATGTCTATATCTTCAATCTCTCTATCTGCAACTATATCCCGTCACTTCTCGCCGGCTTATATACTATAAGAGCGCGTGTCTAGCAAACACTCGAGCCTTCAGAAACGTTCGAGATACTCGTTACGTGTTACCAGGGTCACGTGACTTCCGCTGTCGTAACAGTACTGTTACGACTCTGGTCGTTAGTTAATTTTCCGTAAAAATTCTTTCCGAAGAAACTTAAGCGATACAGTTCCTTTCTTAAATAAAACTGGTTTATTCTTTCTGAATAAATGCTCGAGCATTCAGGGAAGGACAAGATCCTTCTAGAAGTTCATGACGTGTTACTAGCGTCGCGTGACTTCCGCTGTCGTAACAGTATTATCTATCTATATACTACTAAAACTATGAGAGTGTTTGTGTGTTTGCTTGTCTGTAATTAAATACAGCAACAATGGCGCACAATAGCGCCATATATGCAATTAAATGAGAATAGAAATAAAAATAGAAACAGAATAAAATAATGTTACGACAGCGGAAGTCACGTGACGCTAGTAACACGTCATGAACTTCTAGAAAAATCCTGTTCCTTCCTGAAGCCTCGAGAGGTTGCTAGATATGCGGTATTCTTGTATATAAGCCGCCAAGAAGTGACGGCAACAATGTGTAATTGAACTGCAGACAAAGGTAGAGATGTACTGTTGAGTCGAGCACGTGTGTTGTTTGTTGTGAATTATAGTGTTTGTTATAGGGTGACTGTGGAAATTAAATGTATTGCAAAGTTGTATTCAAAAATAATAAATCAGTTTTATTTAAGAAAGGACTTGTATCGGTAACGTTTCTTTGGAAAGAACTTTTACGGAAAATTAACTAACGACCAGAGACGTAACAAATTGGTGTCAGAAGTGGGATTACAGCAGTTGTTGGAGGAAAAAGAAAAGAAACAAGAAGTACGAGAAACGAAACAAGAAGAGAGATTACAGCAGTGACAACTAGAACAAGAAAGGAAACAAGAAGAAAGTCTCCAACAAGTATTGGAAGGCCTACAATGGAGGATAGCCCTATTGTACCTGAATGATGTCATTCTATTTGCAACAACCTTTTGATGAAGAAATGTCCCGGG
>NW_013668921.1:19336-23037 GCF_000517525.1 Limulus polyphemus | reverse complement strand
TTGTTTGGCATCCGAAAGACCAGGACAACGCCACTGCACACCCAGTCTGATGGGATGGTAGAAAAGTACAACTGGACACTGGGACAGGAATTGGCAAAGTTTTGTAATAGTTGCCAAGATGACTGGGATGTCTTACTCCCTCCACTGTTGATGGCCTATAGGACAGCAGAGCATGAAACCACTGGATACACTCCAGCAAAGTTGATGTTTGGTCGGGAACTTCGGTTGCCAGTGGATCTGTTAACAGGACGCACACCTTATGAAGAGTTGCCTGAAAATGTGTCAGGGTTTGTGAAAGTGTTATCGGAATGGATGGATGATATTCACCATCAAGTGCGTTTAAACTTGAAAACGTCTCGTGATTCGATGAAGTTATTATAATTACTTATGATAAGAGATCTACTGAAATCAGCTTTGTACCAGGTTTGTGGTTGTATAGTCTCAGGAAGATCAAAGGGAAGTCTCCTAAGTTGTCTTCTCCATGGGAAGGCCCATATGACATAGTGGATTGTCTCTCAGACGTGACTTTCCAAATAAAATATGGTCGGCTAGATAAGCCAAAGGTGGTGCATGCCAACAGGCTTTGGAGTTATCACAGTCCAGGACATTTCAGTTGGGATGAAGTGAACAATGGAACAAATGACGCTGCTGAAGACGTGTCACCTGAAGAAGCCACTGTCAAAGAAGAAACTCTACTCAGTTTTGAGAAGGGAAACAGTGAAGCCCTTGATGAAGTTACTACCACTGATGTGACTGTTACCGATGATAGGACATTTCCTGATGAAGCAGATGAACCCCATATGAAGCAGAAGCCAACAAGATGAAGACCAGTGCTGAAGAAGATATGTCCCATATAATTAAGAGACTTTGTTGAATTTTAATTTTGTGTTTGTAAATTCTGTACATTCAATTAAGTTATTGTTAATTGTTTATTGGTTTAGTGTAAGTGGCTATTGTTCGGGACGAACAATACTAAAGAAGGAGCAGTATTATGACAGCGGGGGTCACGTGATGCTAGTAACACGTCACATTCTCGAAGGTTCGTGAATACTCTGGTGTTTACTAGATTTCGGTGTTCTTGTACATATAAGACCGGTAAGAAGTGACGGCAACAATGTAATTGAACTGCAGACAGAGAGAGACTGACAATTGAGTCGATCACGTGAGTCGTTCGTGGTGAATTATAGCCTTCGTTTAAGCTATAGCGTGACCGTGGAAATTAAGTGAATTTCAATGTTGTATTCAGAAAAAATAAACCAGTTTTATTTAAGAAAGGACTTGTATCGCTAAAGTTTCTTCGGGAAGTTAACTAACGACCAGAGACGTAACAATACAGTATAAAACGTCAGAGAGAACTATTGGCAATTTGGGAAAGAGAGGATGTGACAGGTGGACATGGAATTTAGCTCTCGTAATTGTACTTTAATTTATATAAAGAAATATACATTGCCTGACTACTTTATAATGTCGTAATAAAAGACTGGTCCATATCGTTTCATAGACCTCACAGGATACAGAAGGTTTCTTGTTTGATTATGCTTCATTCGTCCATGAGTATGGTCTACATTTATGTCATAGATCATTAGATGCCAACAAAGAACTATATTCATGTTACTGCTTGTTGCACTTGTAATAAAAAGGCCAAATATCCCAAAATTTTATCTTGTTTACCTTATCCAATTTTACATGACATCTTTACAGAGTATGCCCTTTTAAATGATTTGGCTCTTTTCTTTATATCACAGCTTTATATGGCTGGCCCCTTTATTCTAACTTGGCTGTTTTTGGTCAGATGTAATTACCTTTTGTTTCCAGCCACACAAAACTTTATTTTAATGAAAATAATTATTATAAGTACATATTTAAGTATAACGCTTTGGACTTTTTTTTTTCTATTATCGTAGCCACATGTGTTATATCAAATCTACATTATTAGTTGACCCTACAAAATGAATACTTAATCTTTGTCCATCAAACCACCCTTTGATTTTAAATTTTATACTCTCGAACGTTAAGGTCATGACCTAATACTAGGCTGTGGGATTCATTTACTATTAAAAAGTATAATATATATATATTTTCAATTATATACATACTACAGATATAAAACTGGTTGCATTCTTCAATTCAAGTCACTATTTACCCGAGTAGTTTTATTTTGTGACAATCTGTCTTGCCCCCAGTGGCACAGCGGTATGTCTTCGGACTTGCAACACTAGAATCCGGGTTTCGATACCCGTGATGGGCAGAGCACAGATAGCCCATTGGGTAGCTTTGTGCTTAATTATAAACAAACAAACAACCTATCTTTGTTTAAATTATGTTTTTCTTCCACAAGTATACCACTTGTTGACAGTTCATTTCTCTTAATCTTAAATAGATATAAAAATGCTGCTTTTAATGTGGTGTAAGAGTGTCTAGATATGTTCAGAAACAAGAATAGTGGCATTCCGGCATTAGGAAGATCTGTGTCAACACATCCGATTTCTTTAAAAGTCTGTCCCTGTGTATATGGTAACAGATGTATTACTCCAGCCTTTCTTCCAATAACCTGACTGGACTCACTACCGTGCCTTTAGACATCTTGTACATGGAAACTTATTAAAGTTTGTTGTCCATTTATGAGTCCTATTAAGCTGCATTTTTTTTTCTATGATTAAAAATGTTAAATGATATTTATACAAAATGATCAGATTTTTTAATTACATATGTGACATGTATGCCGTATATTTAGCAAAAAAGATAAATTAGCTTTATTTCATATTGATTAAAACTTCAGTACACTGCATTAGGCCATTTAGGCATTTCGACTTTGATACTGGTAAACAGGAAGAAGACAAATTAGAAAAACAGTAATAATTGATTACCACTCTTTGAAATATTATTTCTCTTAACTTATAACAGATATAATAGATTATAATATGGTATATTATTTTAAAATTAGACTCAACCCGATTTGGGATTTTAACTCATTATACCATACAAAAGTCAAAATATAATAAACTATGGCTCCCCAGAGGCACAGCGGTGTGTCTGCGGACTTACAATGCTAGAATCCTGGTTTCGATACCCGTGGTGGGCATAGCACAGATAGCCCATTGTGTAGCTTTGTGCTTAATTACAAACAAACTATGTGCAAAATAAAATATGGTTATTTTCTACATTCAAACGCCTTTTAGTTTATTACTGAATGAATGCTTAAATAAAATTTAAATAAATTTTGCTAAACATGTGTTTCACTAACCTTCTAAAGCCCCTATTTTTGTGTATGTATTTCTAAATTAATCAAAGTGATACAATTTTGTACATTTAGAATATGCATTGTTTGATCAGATGGTGTTTATTCGGTTGCTATGATATTGTTACGTCTCTGTTCGTTAGTTAATTTTCCGTAAAAATTCT
The DNA here is from genome assembly GCF_000517525.1 of Limulus polyphemus. Lineage (NCBI taxonomy): Eukaryota > Metazoa > Arthropoda > Merostomata > Xiphosura > Limulidae > Limulus > Limulus polyphemus. The sequence goes on along the minus strand of NW_013668921.1, from coordinate 19,635 downwards.
TTCCGAAGAAACTTTACCGATACAAGTCCTTTCTTAAATAAAACTGGTTTATTCTTTCTGAATACAATTTTGTGATACACTTAATTTCCACAGTCGCGCTATAACAAACACTATAATTCACAACGAACTTCTAATGTGATCAACAATATTCTCTCTTCAATTACTCATTACCTTATTGCCATCACGTTGTGACCGTCTTATACATAAAAGAATACCGAGATCTAGTAAACTCCCGATATTTCAGGAAGGGACGTGAACGTTCGAGAAGCTTGTGGCGTGATACTAGGGTCACGTGACCC
>NW_013668921.1:10374-18793 GCF_000517525.1 Limulus polyphemus | reverse complement strand
GGGTTACATATATTATGAATAATCATAAAAATAAACCATGAAGAACACTATACAAGATCAAACTGAAGGTGACAAGCTCGGTAACAAATATTATACTATTTTTTGAATATTCAAACTTTTGTTCTGTTAATAAACACGTGGATACTGATATTATAAAATAAAAAGTTAACCATGATGATCTTTCATAAGTAATATTAGAAAAATTTTGTTTGAAATTTTGCGATCGACGTCACGATAAACATCAACATGACGTTAAAGTCCACTTTTGTAATCATACAGTGACTCACTTCTATAAATATATATATTTGTCACACAAATACTTCAACTACAATTATATTACTAATCACATGAAGTCATCTTGCATTAAAGATGATAGTATTATTTTAGCATTATCAAATAAAGAACAAGTATATATAGTCACCTGATGAAATGTCATATTAAGCACAATAAAATCGCACAAAATAATCGTTAAACAAAAATCAATATTACAATAAAGGTATTTATTTATTTATTGTAAAGCACAAAGCTACACAACTGACTATCTGTACTTTGCCTATCGCGGGTATCGAAACGCGATTTTTAGCGTTAAAAGCCCTCAGAATTTCCGCTGAGTCTTGCTTGTTTGTAAGTAAGCATAAAGCTACACAATGGGCTATCTGTGCTCTGCCCATCACGGGTATCGACACCTGGATTCTAGCGTTGTGAGTCCGCAGACATACCGCTGTGCTACTGGGGGCTCCGCTGAGTCACAGGGAGAAAGCCAATCAAAGTACGCTTATAGGTTTTTAATCAACATTATGTCATTTATACTACTCTGTGATAGAACTTATGATGTTATTACCACACACCTACTACATCCAACTGGCATCATAAGACATCATTCTACCCACTGGTGGCACCTTGGTAAACTATTATGTCCATGGTAGCAATATGGTACACTATTACGCCCTCTAGCGGTAACAGGGTTTGTATTTTCTAGAAGTAGACGCTGCTATTGACAGTTATTTAATTTATATTGTATTTTCTGTCTCTAAATACTACTTCTGAGTTGTACTTATTTTGTTTTTTTTCTGTACGTAACATTACCTTGTAATTGACTGTTTTTTGTTTTATTTAGTTTTTTACTTTCCGTCTGTAAACATCGCTATCTTCTAGTCTTTGATTGTATTTTACTTTCCATAAAGTCTAGTCTTGAATAATGTATTACGTAAAATTGCCAATGAATGGTTATAAACTTGCACAGTCAGCATGTAAACACTACTAGTGATTGGTCTTTGACGATTTTTGTTTTGCTTTTTTTTGCACTTGGTTCATCTATTTGCTATGTATAAATACATTCGAATAGTTCGTATTTGACTCGTTTTATAATTTCTACGTTTGAGCATTGCCAAACATAGGTCTCTGGTCTTTCAAATTAAGCTTTCGGTTTTTATACATCTTAGATCAATAAGATTGTGATCTTGGAGGTGATGTGCCTATGTTTTTTCTTTAAAAAAGTTTTAATATATTGAATTTTAGTATATCACAAAAATAACTATTTGTCTCAATTAATTAATAAAACACTTCTATGACAGTTAATAACTTTTACACTATTCATAAAAAACAATAAAAAGTTAGTTTACAGAGCTTAGAATTAAAACAGCACTGGCAGTCGTTAGGACAAATATTTCATATAAAACTAAGACTGTGTCTAAAAACTTTAGCATGCAAAAACAAATGTTGAGACGTTTGTTCTTCAGAAGAACAATAAACTGGGGCAAACTGTATTTCAGTTTCATTCATCTGTAATGTCTCCTTGAAAGAAAAACTGATTCAGTGTAAAGACTTTTATAATATAATATCACTAAAATGTCAATAGTTTGGAGAGCAGTCGTGTTTAAAAAGAAATCAAAATTGTACAACAGCAATTTAAAAAAAATCAAATCCTTGAGGCTACTTAGGCCTGTTTTTCTTGTAACTAAACTAGTGGTCACTGGGTAGCCGATTGAGCATGTAAAGCTTAGATGTATGTGTAGTAGCCTGCCATGTCTAGGCGGTTAAGACGCTCGACTCGCAATATGCAGGTCGCGGGTTCGAATCTTCATCATCGAGTATGATCGCCTTTTCAGTCGTGTGGGCGTTATAATGTGATAGTTAATCCCCCCCCCCCCATTTGTTGATAAAAGAGTTGGTGATGGGAGCTATATTCCCTGTAGTATTGTTGCGTATCTACTTGTTTGTTAATTTCCGGTAAAAATTCTTTCTGAGTGACTTAAGCGATACAAGTCCATTCTTGATTAAAACTAGTTTATTCTTTCTCGATACAACTTTGTAATACACAAAATTTCCACAGTCATTTTAAACTTAATAACCTTTACAACACACGCTATAAATCACAGTGATTCACACAATTTACTTACAGTGTTTACTGTTCGCTTGACTCAATTATCTACCTCTTTGATCCCGCTGCTTTTTCTCGCCAGGCTTATATATTAAAAAAAGAGGGCATCTATATCAGACTAGAGTTGCCGAGCAAATTTATGATCCTTCGAGAAACTCCAGCGCGCATGCTCCCAGCGTCGCGTGACTTCCGCTGTCGTAACAGTATATCACTGCTAAATTAGGGACTGCTAAAATAGATACTCCTCGAATAACTTTGAGCGAAAACCAAGCCAAGATAAAGTGTGTGTGAAATTAACTTTATTTATAGTACCTGTTAAAAGAAATCACTGTTTATTGTGTGTTTGCTACATTTATCTCTATTTACGCCATGTCTTGCTCACGAATATAATAGTGCATTGTTGATAAACCAAATCTGTTACATTATCTACACATATGATAGCTCATTTTCCTGGGCTTGAATTGTTATCTATTTAAAATAAGCTTAGGTGTGTTGAAATTGTGAACTAATATTTTATCAAAAGCTTCGTGATTTTTGTATTAGTTATGAACAAACTCATACTAGTGAAGGTTGTCTTTAATCATCAGGTCAATTTTCTGAAACATCTATAATAATTAACACAGTCGAGGTGGATTGATATACAAGAAATCATATTTTAACAACTATTAAAGTCCTATAAAATTGCAAACATCAAACCTTATTGTTTTTTTAAATTGTAACATTTGTAAACTATTAGTATATTTGTAGACTAGTGGCCAGAAGAAAACTAAAACAGAAGAAATGACAGACGTCACTGCAGAATGTCAAAATCCAACAGCACAAAAAACAGGTATGGTAAAACAAAACAATGTCTGTCTATATTTCATATTGTATTTGTTTAACCATAGTAAAACTCAAAAGTACTAGCTAGACTTTAGTTGATGAGTGTAAGTGCTGTAAAGACGGGGTATTTTTTTTTTCTTACTGTGCATTGGGGATAAGCAAAGTAAATTTAGACGGATTCAATATCTTTAGGTCAGTCATAAAAGTCGTTATATTTACTATAATAAAATATTTATTTCAATTTTTTAGGTAGGTTTAGGCAGTGCATTTTGAATAACACCCTTTTTTTGATTGTAGATGACGTTTCGTTTTCCTCAGAGAGTCATTTAGTGTGATAGAGAACAAAAAACAATCTTATTATTAAGAACTCACTGGTTTTTTTTTCAGTTCTTGTCTCGCTGTAACATATAACAAAACTGAAACTAAACATATTTAGTCATTGTAAACAAGTTACAAATCCATAAATTCAAAGACTGATATTAAAGTCCTTTAAATTATAAAGCAATTTGTGTTTCTCCATTTACCCGGCCAGGTGGTTTGGGCGCTTGACTCGCAATCTCAGTGTCGAGGGTTCGAATCCCAGTCCCACGAAACATGCTCGCCCTTTCAGCCGTGGGGTGTTGTAATGTGACAGTTAAAATTCATGGACATGGCTTGAATAGGAATAAAACATAAAATTGTCAAAATTAAATAATCAAGAAGAATAAAATTTATAGTAGTACAGGAGGGAGGAAGAAGTCGAAATAGAACCTGACACTCCCAGGTCTCCAAGACCTAAATCCCGATGCAATGACGTTACGAAACTTTTCAAATTTCCTTAACTCCGACCACCACTGCTGACGAATGACACAAGTGTACGCCCTCTCGCCATCCCCATTTATGCAATAAAATAAATACCGGGCTTGACAAGAATGCCTTTGTTGACCATAATAGAAATTTTACGTAATTAAAATCACGGTCACATATTATAAATATGTACTTATTTTTTCTTATTTGATCATGGGAGAAAAGCTTTAGATGTTTTAATTTAATTTTGTTTTTGTTTTTTTAAATGTAAGTACCTAATACTTCTAATACTCTGTTCTAATATTTTAAATAATACTGTGTATAATACTGTGTAAAAAAAAAAACTTTTCTGAAATTATTTACTTTAATCTTAGGAAATAAAGCTCGTAAACTAGGTCTAGCGGTTTTGAAAAATTTAAAAATAATACTAACGTTTCTCCCCTTTCATAAAAATAAAAGAAAATTATGAGCAGGTGACAAGAAATTCCAAAGACAATCAAGATCCGCTAGAGCTTTACGATTTAGAAATAACAGAAACTGCACGAGGTTCAGAATCTCTTGAGACTGATTTCGGGGAAACATACGGTTCAGGAGATATTCAAGATTCGCCGGGTTCTTTTGAAGTTGACCACAAGCAATTAATTGAAGACGGTTCCTTTGAAGAAATTGAATTAGAAGCCAAAGGAAAGAGAAGAGATATTCGGAAAGGTGTTTCGCCTGTGTTACAGAACTCTTCTACCAGTGAACAGGAACAGGTCATTTTTTCCACTTGTTAAATTTTATCTCTAATAATATAGAAACATAACCGTTTTGTAAAATATAATATGCATATTTAAGATGACGTTGACTTACGTTAATATACAATATTTACTGATATTAAAACAAGAAGAGAGTGTGTGTGTGTTTTCAAATTAAAACTCCTGAAATAATAATTCTCGAGAAAACCATTTTCATGTTTGATTGTTTTATGGCCTTTGCTGTTTTTTCACAGAATGTCAAATGCTAACAAAACTACCTCATTACGCCATATATGATACTAGAGAGAGTTTTATATTTTAGACTGGACTGTCTATGTGAATTTATAAGAGACAAAACTCCATAATATAACAACAGTTCAACTTCTTTCGAGATAATTTAGAATTATTATCAGTCTTAAACGTGCCATAATTCAAGTGGCTTTCCCAGTTTCTGCCTTCTGGGTTTTTCATCTTCAAACAGTTTTAAAAAATTAGATCTGATTTACGTTTCTCCATTAGAAAGGTGGTTAATAAGTAGCGAGAAGCTATAGATCCATTAAAAGGGTGGTTGATAAGTAGCGAGAAGCTATAGATCCATTAGAAAGGTGGTTGATAAGTAGCGAGAAGCTATAGATCCATTAGAAAGGTGGTTGATAAGTAGCGAGAAGTTATAGATCCATTAGAAAGGTGGTTAATAAGTAGCGAGAAGCTATAGATCCATTAGAAAGGTGGTTGATAAGTAGCGAGAAGCTATAGATCCATTAGAAAGGTGGTTGATAGGTAGCGAGAAGTTATAGATCCATTAGAAAGGTGGTTGATAAGTAGAGAGAAGCTATAGATCCATTAGAAGGGTGGTTGATAAGTAGAGAGAAGCTATAGATCCATTAGAAAGGTGGTTGATAAGTAGTGAGAAGCTATAGATCCATTAGAAAGGTGGTTAATAAGTAGCGAGAAGCTATAGATCCATTAGAAAGGTGGTTGATAAGTAGCGAGAAGCTATAGATCCATTAGAAAGGTGGTTGATAAGTAGCGAGAAGTTATAGATCCAATTAATAGGAGAGTAAGGAATTGCTAATTAGCAATGACGGTTTGGGCACTTTTTGTTTCCTCGAATCTTTTTTCTCTCTATGGTATAGTTCCTTTTGCAATGGCAATTAAACTTTGAATCTGTGTCTTTTATCATAATTTTTTTTCCTTGGCTTGCATTTTGCATGACAAATAAAATTTCCATATTTTTTAAGTTACACATTTATTATGTTTAATATTGAATGATCTGCTCTTTTCTTACAGCCATATAATGAGACTAATTCGGAGATAGTTCCCAGTGTTTTGAAAAGAAAGATTGCTGTATCTGGTGCTTTTCTCATCATAACTTTGTTTACTATAAACTGTAACCAGCTGAAGTTTGCGATAGACGTTGGATCAACATATGAGTACTACTCCGTTGTAGTTAGCCTGTTAGTAGTTTCAATGACTCTTCAGGTTTGTTCATCGCATTTTTGACGTGTCGTGATATTTATTTTGTCAGACTCTTAACGTTTATATATAATAATCTGTTGTTTTTCTGATTAATGTTGTACTGACAATATGTTTTAAAGGTTTTATAATGTAAAACTGACATTCTCGTTAAAGTCAGCAGCCAAAAATTCTGATTCTTCACATTTTGTACTGTACGGTTGACATACTGATTGGTAATCATGAAGTCACTGTGTCGTAATTGACGTAATAATCAAAGTTTGACAACCAGTTTTTTTTTTATTTGTTTCTTTGGGTGTTTCTATTTTAATGTCGACTTAGTCAGCAAAGCCGCCAATTTCTAAGGTCCTTTCGCTTGTAATTTTAACACGCTGATTAAAAGTATTTTTAGCTAATGGCTTTGTGCTTTAAGGTTTGTCTATTCTATATTGTAGATATGGTAATCATTAATTATATTAGGTATAAGGCATTAGTGTTTAATTTATGATATCTATATAAATAAAATTGTACTGTCTGTTGTACGTCCATATAACTAGTTCGCAGTGTGTGGATGGATATTCACCAAAGTTGGTATGGAGGTTCATTAGGTCCATGCGGGAGTATATACACATTTTTAGTTTTGTGGTTTGTATGAGCGTTTTTGTGTTGTTGTTGTTTTTTTGTTTACCACAACTTCACCTCCTGTGGATGGATCTTCAAATTTGGCATGAAGGTTTGTTGAGCCCATGCGGAGATACATACATTTTGTGTTTTGCAGTTTTTATGGACATTTTTGCACTTTTTACAATTACGTATAAGGAAAGCAACTTTTCTTGTCCTAAGATAACCTTTCATTAATCATAAATTACAAAATTCTCATCCATGGGACGGGTACTTCAGCTGGTTTTTAATAATACTTGTAATATATTACAAATATAATTGATTATAATCATGCTTCACTAACATTGGCCTCTCAGTGGCACTGCGGACTTATAACGCTAGAAACCGAGTTTCGATACCCGTGGTGGGCAGAGCACAGATAGCCCTTTGTGTAGCTTAGTGCTTAACTACAAACAAACAAACACTAACATTGAAAAGGCGTTCACACCATAAGAATTATTGTTCTAATAAATATCTTATGTAAATACTGTTCCAATCACTTCTGTTTATGTTTGTTGTGTTCCAGTCGATCTGATGAATGCTGTATTGAGTGTATTGTGCACTCTTCTTCATCTTTGTGAAAAATCCTAAAGGGTTGAATAAAGAATGTGGTGTTAAAAACATAATAGGCTTACTGACAAGTATGATTAATTATAATCAACCTTCGCCAGTTTAGAAGAGACGTTCACTCCATAACAGTTATGCTGATCATTATCAGTTATAGTATATATTTTATTTGTATGTTAGTTTACTGACAAGTATAATTAATTATAATCATCCTTCGCCAGCTTAGAAGAGACGTTCACTCCATAACAGTTATGCTGATCATTATCAGTTGTGGTAGATTTTTTATTTGTATGTTAGTTTACTGACAAGTATAATTAATTATAATCATCCTTTGCCAGCTTAGAAGAGACGTTCACTCCATAACTGTTATGCTGATCATTATCAGTTGTAGTAGATTTTTTATCTGTATGTTAGTTTACTGACAAGTATAATTAATTATAATCATCCTTCGCCAGCTTAGAAGAGACGTTCACTCCATAACGGTTATGCTGATCATTATCAGTTGTAGTAGATCTTTTATTTGTATGTTAGTTTACTGACAAGTATAATTAATTATAATCATCCTTCGCCAGTTTAGAAGAGACGTTCACTCCATAACAGTTATGCTGATCATTATCAGTTATAGTATTGTTGCGTCAGCGAGTCACATGACTGGTGTGGCGCCACCTATTTTCTAGAACTATCCTGTACCTTGGCGAATGCTCTAGTATTTACTAGATATAGGGTAGTCTAGTATATAAAAGAGGGTGACAACGTGACGGGAGAATAATGTGTGTGTAGATAGCGAGTAATTGAACTGCAGTCAGAAGTATTGTTGACGTTCGTTGATATAGCGTTTGTTTTAGCGCGAATATTGAAATTAAGTGTATCGTAAAGTTGTATTCGGAAAGAATAAACCAGTTTTATTAAGTAAGGACTTGTGTCGCTAACGTTTCGTCGGAACGAAGTTACGGAAAATCAATTAACAAACGGAGACGTAACAAATTGGTGTCAGAGAGTGGGACAAAAAAAA
>NW_013668921.1:0-9374 GCF_000517525.1 Limulus polyphemus | reverse complement strand
GCAGGACATGCAGTACATGTAGTGCTAAAAGGGGACACAAGCATAAGGGATGCCCAAATGATGAAGAGTTGCCTGCGAAAATCAACCTTCGCCAGCTTAGAAGAGACGTTCACTCCATAACTGCTATGCTGATCATTATCAGTTGTAGTAGTTTTTTATTTGTATGTTAGTGTAGTTTGTATTGTTGCATCTCCCGGTGGGACAGCGGTAAGTGACGGACTTACATCGATAAAATCCGGGTTTCGATTCCTCATGGTGAATACACCAAATAGCCCTAGCTATAAAATAAACCGCACTGTTGCCATACGTACTATAATTGATTGATAGTATTTCTGTGTCTATCGTACTATTCTTATCGTACTGTTCTGTGTTTTATTTTATTTGCAGGATATTCTAATGCATTGCTGAAATGCTGATGATAAGCATGCTTTGCTTGTACTTCTGTTATCAGATTTGCATTCTGTGTAGTTAACGTATTTATGATCATGATTTGTTTAATATTATATGGTATTATCTGTACATATTCTGATGTTGATGCTTTATGATAGTGTTAGGTATCATTACATATCTTATGATATTAGGAAAACACGTAGGCTCAAGAAATAAATTTAATGCAAAAATACGAAACCCTATAGCTCTCGCGCTATAGGGTTTCGTATCTTTGTGTTACATATCCCATGCCTTTAATTACTATGTTTTCTGTGTGTTTTTTTGTCAGTAGAAAATCGTAGAGTTTATTCATTTTTGTATAACGATGTATGTATTGGAATAATTGAGGTCTGGTTATTACTATTATCCTTTTAATTGCAAACCGCCATTTTTTCACTATACATTAGCATTTTTAGTGGAATACACGACATTACAGAATAAAAGTAGGATCAAAACTAGATAAATTGCAGTTAAAAACAAAAGGTAACATGAGCGCTTTGGAACGATGAACGTTCCTTCAATCAAGCTCATGATGACGGTTTATTTTTGTACGGTACAGTGTGTTTTTAGTGAAATAATTTTTTCCTTATCTTTTGGTTGCATAGCTTTGTTTTTAGACGAATTGTGCCAAAGCCATAGAGTATATTTGTTAGTAAAACGTACTATGGACTTGTCTTTACTAAACATGCTTAAAGCATTGAAATAAAAATTAACAAATTCAACTTGTAAAAACAACAACTTTTTTAATTCTATGTTACATGATCGGGTAACGAATGTCATCATCTCCTTTGCTGTGTAGGCATTATTTTTATTTTTCTACTTCAGGTTGTAGGACAGTGTAAGTATTTTCATTGAACAACCTTGCCAATGGTAGTATATCAATTAACATTTTTAATGACTTGGTTTTCATGGTTTGTCTTTACTTTGTTTATTATTTAGGAACATCATTGAACGTTTTTTTCAAATACAAGTATTTTTATTTCAAATGTTTTGAAGTCGCATTTAATTTTTATATTTAAAAAATTACTCAAATTCTCACCTGTTCAATAATTTACACCACGACAGAAGATATGTTTAAAAATCTTATTATTTTCAGATTTCTGCTAGTATGTCGTTGTTTCTACTTGGATGTTACAATTTCAGAAGTCCACGAGATAAACGTCAGGCTGCTATTTTAAATAATTCAACTTTGATAATTGTGTGCATCATTACAATTATGAATTTCTTCATCACGATATTCAGCATGAAAGCCACTGACCTGGAAAAATGTCTGGATACAAGTACATAATTGTATAAACCTTGGGAATCGTAAAGTCTGTGTCCAATGTCTCTAGTAATCAAACTACAGTATTAATAGTCTAGAAAAAGTCATACAGTTTTATGTTTGTTTCATTAAACTATAAATAATAACTCACCTTATATTAATTTTTGTAGTATGAAAGTTGTAATATATCTTTTATAGAAACATTTCTGTATCGAGGGGCTTTATGATAGTTATCCACACTAAAGTTCGTCAAATTTTCTTTAATGTTTTTCAAATATTGTGTAACGTATTCATACCTCAACAATCTATTTTTCTATATATATATATATACACACATATGAAAGTTTATTCAATTTATACATGAATATATAGTTTTATAATATACAGTGTATATTCCATGTTTGTCTCTTTTGGACGAACCATCCATTATTGACAACAGTATTTTAAGTTTTAAAATTAAAAACAAGACCAACGTTTAAAGTGCACAATAAATTCAATTTGGCTATAAGGTTCATTTAAAATCATTGTTCCGTGCTATTGTATTGAATGATCTGTTTCAACAATGTTTTCATCAAGAGGAGAAATTAGTATTTTTTTGTTACGTACACAACCTTTATGTTCATTAAGATGATATTTCAAATTACGTTTAGTTTGACCAATATATTTTTTGTAGCATTCACATCTAATTTGATGTATACTTTTCTTCTCTAAAATGTTTTTTTTTTTATCTTGGATACTAAGAAGTATTGTTTTATTTTTGTTAAGTGGTTTAAATATAGGGATACGATTATTTTTTGTGAATACGGTTTGTATATTTGAAGTTAAGCACAAAGCTAATCAATGGGTTATCTGTGCTCTGCCCACCACTGGAATCGAAAGCCGATTTCTGGCAGACACGCCGCTGTGCCACGGGGGAAGGGGGGGGGGGCTTTCTGAATACATTGGCGACCTGGCTATTTATACCTTGTATATATATAGTAATATTACTGTAGACATTGCTTGATAAAAATTGAAATATATCTTCTTTGAATTATATGTTCATCTATATCAACATTATAACCTCTGTCGTTAGCAATAATATTTATATAATGTAATTCGTTTTCCAATTACAACGCTAGAATCCGGGTTTCGATACCCGTGATGGGCAGAGCACAGATAGCCCATTGTGCAACTTTGTGCTTAATTACAAACAAACAATCATTTTCTAAATTAGTAGAATCAGAGCAAATTTTAAATGCTCTGTCTATATAAGTATGAAAAGCTGCTAATTTTTGGAAATTTGAAATATCATCTTAATGAACATAAAGGTCGTGTACGTAACAACATATACTAATTTATCCTCTTGCTGAATACATTGTTGAAACAGGTCATTCAATACAATAGCACGGAACAATGATTTTAAATGAACCTAATAGCCAAAGTGAATTAAATATTAGAGAATCAATAGACATTTTGTGCTGTAAAATAAATAATTATTTGTTAAATAGAGATGGAGGGTTAGCTGGCGATAATACACAATTTTCGAAAGAAATATTGACTTCTTATGTACAATACTTATACCACCCTCATAGATTAGAATGAGTTAATACTTTGCTTTATAAAATTACCCGCTTGTCATATAGGTTTTTAATGCTGATGATGGTGGCGTAAAGCTACCAGCAACACGTATAGTCTATTTAATTTTAGCCATCGGACAAATAAAATTTTACTGTGCATTTTAAACGTTGATCTTGTTGTTAATTTTGAAATTTATTGCACTAGTTGCTGTAATTGAATCTTCAGTATTTTAAGTTGTCTTTTTTAAACGGATCTTAAAAGCTATGACAAAATGTTTAGTTGAAGAAACATCTGTCATTATTATCAGTATGATCCTCTCTATGTTTAACTTTCAGTGGGAGTGTAAGAAACAACAACAAGTGATAAGTAAAACAATTTATTCTATTCTGTGCCTTGTATGTTTGAAGTTAAGCACAAAGCTACACATTGGGCTGTCTATGCTCTGCCCACCACGGGTATCGAAACCCGGTTTCTAGCGTTGTAAGGCCGCAGACATACCGCTGTGCCACTGAGGGGTTGTGCCTTGTATAAACATGACCTTGTGTCCTTTTTTAAATGGTTAGTAAGCACGATTATAAAAATGGATGCTAAAAATTACATGTGGGCGCTATGAAGTGAGCTTATGGTCTTTCCAACTGGTTATCTGTATTAGCATATATATGTATATATATATATAAAGAAGAAAAAAAAAGGGACTTTTTCATTTCATGAACCGAGACATTCTAAAAGCTGAAATTGCCCAAATTATTTAAATTACGAATTTGGTGATTTCGAAGCCAATAAAGATCATGTTAAATTTTGTGTATTATAAATTGTTAATGCGAAAACCACCATTTCTCAAATTTGCCTAGCTTATCATAAATAGTTAAAGCTGCGTCTTCCTATATTTTGTACACATCCAGGTTGCAAGTTTATAGCACAAGGATTACTAAATGCGTAGGTAAAACGAGAAGAATAACCAATTACTGCATGGTGATTATGATTAATGGTTAACCTAAAGCTTTGAATCTATCCTGTGTAGGGCTGGGCGTGGCCTGGTGGTTAGCATGCTTGAACTATTAATCCAAGAATTTATGGTTAAAGGCCTGTTTCTGCAAGAACGTACTCCACGATTTGGAGCCGCATGTGCACTACAAGTGACAGTCAAATTCTTCTATTCGGTCGAACAAGCGTCAAGAGTTAGCGATAGGTGTTATTGATTAATTTGCCTTCCCTCTAGTCTATCAATTCATAATTAGGAACGGCGATGCTTAGATGGCCCTTTATATAGTTTTGCACGTAAATTCTGAAATCTAATTTCCAGTGTTGTCGAAAAGAGAATAATAAAAAATGTAATTGCATTTAAAAAAAATATTTAAAAAAAATACACGATAGATATTTTCTCCTGAGTTATAACTCAAAAAATCGGATTTCGATACCTGTGGTGAGAAAAGTACAGATAGTCCATTTTGCAGCCTTGTGTTTAACAACAAAAAATATTTAGAAGTATTCTTTAGATATTTCGTAATTTAGACATATTTCGTTTAAATAAGTTGCTATAAATTACCTGCTGAGAAAATCACGAAATTAACTTAATTATTGCGATCCTTTATTGATTCTTAGATGACCGTCTAAAATGTTTGAAAGCTTTCTTCTCATACTTTATAGATTTTAACTATTTGCTACAGTTACCATCATGTATTAAAACTCAAGTAATTTTGCTTCTTGTTTGTATATTTCTTTTGTTATCAGTTATTGAAGTCTATATGAGTACTAGTAGTTAATTGAACCTATTTATAATTCACTTGTTACAATGAAGTAGTTAGAAAATTAGATAACTATCTAATTATATAAGATGATAAATTCTATGAGCAGAATCTTAGTGATTTTATGATCTAGAAAACTGTTTCAGTAAGTTATATCTTCTCCCACGATGCTTTCTTTCTTTTTTTCATCACTTGGTATTTTCTCTACAAGGATTAAGTGTCTAACATATGAAATTAATTGTCGCGCAACCAGTAAAATACCTAAAGAATTGTGTGGCATTCACACACACACACACACATTTTTGTAACGGTTAACTTCCACTCTGTTATCTCTTGATCTTATTAAACCAATAAAAATTCATTTCTGTCAGTTGTATTTGTTATAATGTAGTAATCGCAGGTTCCATGTTTTATTTCCGAAATGTGTACCTATTCACACATGGTAATAGATTAAAGTCCAGTAATTACACCTTTCATGGGTCGCTTTGTGCTTCAAATAGAAATGAAATGTTTAATGTCTAAGTTATTACGTGCCAGCGTCGTACCCTTTAGTAGACTACAGCTGTAAAGAGTGGAATGAGGGGTGAAAGATCAACTTACTATACAAGTTTCACTAAGTCCCCTGTAAAGTATAAATCTCTACATGATGGTGAATAAAATCGAGTAAGAACATCTTAAAACTGTTTAATTTCCTCAAACCTCACAACAAGCAGCATTTTTTTAAATACCGTGGATTTCGGTTGCATGGGAACAAACTCATAATAAATCAAGTTTTAGTGTTTATTATGTTCCCCAGTGGCACAGCAGTATGTCTGCGGACTTACAACGCTAGAAAGCGGGTTTCGATACCCATGATAGGCAGAGCACAGATAGCCCATTGTGTAGCTTTCTGCTTTATTACAACCAAACAAGTGTTTATTATTTTCTTATCAATAATACTAGAGAAAAATATTTAGTAAAAAAAAAGTGAAATATTGTTATTTATTATAAAATATATATTTAAACATGTGCAGGGCACTTTTTAGTTATTCGTTTTTGTTTAAAATTTTACATCAATGCATGCACATCCTTTAACAGTGGATGATTATTTGTGTTGACCATAAAAACAACCCAGAATAAAAATAAATATCATTACCCTAACACAAGTTCGAGAAAAATTTACAGAAAAACTTCAAGTTGACCTCGATATATATTTCATTTATACATTTAGATATTTCTCAAAGGAAAAAAACCTATGTAAGATTCATTTAACGGATTGACAACTCTTCTTATCTAACGATTTTCTGTACATTTAATAAGGATGCACGGATTAATAAACTCGTTTTCTATTTTGAAGTTAAACAAAACTTGTACGGAAAGTTATGTTGGACGCAAAAGAAAGTCATTCATCCATCTGTTGTAATCGTCAAACAACGTGTTGAAGCTACATATCTGTTATTTTTGTCATCCTTTTGTGGTATTCAGGTACACTCATATCCAAGAAAAAATCCAAAGGTTCCAGCAAATGTTCAAGATTGTTAAGCGAAGAATAAATTGAACACAGGCAGTAAAGAAAAGAAAACTCAAGCAAAAATTCTTTATTTTACAACACACATTTAAATTGGGCCGTCTTTTTCATCTTCTTCTGTCTCGACTGGTTGTTGGGGTTAAGGGCTATAAAATAAGAGATGATGACAAAGAGTAAGACCAATATCAAGAGCCCACAAATCAAGATAAAGAGATAGAACTATAAAAATACTTGACTTATATACTCAAGCGAAACAAAAACGTTAGGTATTCCATAAGTCAATACGTCAACTAATGTTCTACACGCAATCATAAACCAAGCCAGGTGTATAACTTTCTGTATTGCCTGTTTAAATAGAATACTTTCGAAGAGGTCCGTAATGGTACTGTTGCGTCATCGAGGTCACGTGACTGGTGTGGCGCCCTCTAGTTTCTAGAACTATCTTGTTCTTTCAGGAATGCTCTAGTATTTACTAGATAGGGTAGTCGGGTATATATAGGAGGGGACAGCGTGACGGAGGTAGTGTGTGTATAGATAGTGAGTAATTGAACTGCAGTCAGAAGAATTATTGACGTTCGTTGTTATAGCGTTTGTTTAGCGCGATTGTTGAAGTTGAGTGTATCGGTAAAGTTATATTCGGAAAGAATAAACCAGTTTTATTAAGTAAAGACTTGTGTCGCTTAAAATTTCGTCGGAACGAA
This sequence comes from Limulus polyphemus, assembly GCF_000517525.1. Classification (NCBI taxonomy): domain Eukaryota; kingdom Metazoa; phylum Arthropoda; class Merostomata; order Xiphosura; family Limulidae; genus Limulus; species Limulus polyphemus. The sequence continues at coordinate 2,171 of NW_013668921.1, read as the reverse complement.
GTTACGGAAAAAATCAATTAACAAACGGAGACGTAACAGTACACATACATGCTTACATTAATTCTAAGAAGTAAGGGTTGCATCATGTTGACTTTACCCATGAAAAAATAAAAAGATTAGAACATGTTTACAACCTACAGACATCCAGACAACGAAAATGTTATATCTAGAAACTACATGTAAGTTTAGAAAAATATTACAAGAATATACCTGAATAAAGATATGTAATAGTTATGGAAGGGTGAAGTATATAACTATTTCCTCATTACACTGTTAGGAAATGGTGATTAGATTCTAGAACGGTTTAGCATTCAATGGTCTACGATGTTAGAAAAATTTAGAAAAACGGCTCATTAATTAATCTCTTTATCTAGAAATAATTCACTTTCTTTGAACACATATTATCAGATTAAATATAAATAGTCATTATTTCTACCTAGTGATACTTTAATGTATAAAATAAATTGTTTGTTTGTTTGTTTGAAGTTAAGCACAAAGCTACACATTGGGCTATCTGTGCTCTGCCTACCACGGGTATCGAAACCCGGATTCTAGCGTTGTAAGTCCGCAGACATACCGCTGTGCTACTGGGGGGCGATAAAATAAATAGCGGCAGTAGTTAGGGCAACACCTGACTGCCCAAAGGATGCCGGCTCACGCTGATTGGCTGCCTCAGAGAGGGGGGAGAAAGGGGACGTGAGATATACTATGCTGCTAGTAGTTACGGTCATCATTGACGCCATAATACCAAAATACCAGAAGGCGCATTGCTAGGCCATGACGCGGCCATGATGTCACAATTCCATAAAATGTCACCAGAGGTCGCGTTGCTAGGCCGGCATGACAGGCGGTCATGGCATCACAAGTTTGAAATTATAGTTCGATACCAGACAGGTGACCATGTTGTCATAGGGCTGAAATTATAGTTTGATGCCAGACAGGCAGCCATGACATAATCATACCACAAAGTAGAGAACGTGTTTCTGGGCCGCCATGACACAATAACTCACACGATACTCGTCCCAACATGACTATATTTAATCAGTTTAAATCACTAATTTATTTGTTAATTAAATCTATTATAATTAAATAAGGATGCTTAACACTAAATTATTAATTAAATTTCCTAATTATTATATGTCCAAAAAGAAGATACCTTAATTAAAACATATTCTTTGACTCTTTAATTACCAATCAGATGTTTAAAGATTTTCAGTACTATTTTATTAGTTAATTACATTTCCTGTTCTAAAAGGACTATATCTTAATTAGACTTACTCAATCAAGACATAAAAAGACATGTCTATTAACCCTATCACCACAGGTATCCTTTACTGCGCATGTCACAAAGATTTACATAAAAACGTTTATGTCGATTAAATACCATTATTTTAGTAACTGTCTGTAGTATTTTAACAAATCAGAATGTATTGCTAGACCATCATGACAAAACATCAGAGACATTTCACGAAACAGAGAACATATTGCTAGACCGCCTTGACAGACAGTCATGTAGACAGTGACGGACTTGTATCTCCACATGTCTATATTTAATAGGTTTAAATAGTTAAATCAGTAGCCCTAAAATGGTTATATCCCGCAATCATTAAAACTTATACTTTTACTAATTTGACCTTATACAACAAAATATTACATTTTAGATCGTAAATAAAACGTTTATTAAGCAATAATTAAAACTTACACTTTCACTAGTTTGACTTTATATTGGACAAAATATTTCATATTACATATGGTACTGTTGCGTCAGCGAGGTCACGTGACTAGTGTCACGCCACGTTTCTTGAACTATCTTGTTCCTTCATGAATGCCCTAGCATTTACTAGATATATGTTTGTCTGGTATACATATAAGACGCTCACAACGTGACAACAATGTGTGTAGGTAGTGAGTAATTGATCTGCAGTGAGAAAGTATTGATGAAGTTAACGTTTGTTATAGCGTTTCTTTTAGCGCGAATGTTGAAATCAAGTGTATCGTGAAGTTATATTCAGAAAGAATAAACCAGTTTCATTAAGTAAGGACTTCTGTCGCTAAAGTTTCGTCGGAACGAAGTTACAGAAAGTTATTATCAAACGGAGACGTAACAAATTGGTGTCAGAAAGTGGGATAAAAAAGGAAGTAGAAAAAGAGAAGATGGAAACGAGAAGTGG
>NW_013668920.1:135354-140577 GCF_000517525.1 Limulus polyphemus | reverse complement strand
GTCACCTTAGTATCTTTGGCTATAGTTAGTTGTGAAACAATGTTGTACTGTCACCTTAGCATCTTAGGTTGTAGTCAGTTGTGAAACAATGTCTTACTGTCACCTTAGCATCTTAGGCTATAGTTAGTTGTGAAACAATGTTGTACTGTCACCTTAGCATCTTAGGTTGTAGTCAGTTGTGAAACAATGTCGCACTGTCACCTTAGCATCTTAGGTTGTAGTCAGTTGTGAAACAATGTCGTACTGTCACCTTAGCATCTTAGGCTATAGTCAGTTGTGAAACAATGTCGCACTGTCACCTTAGCATCTTAGGCTATAATCAGTTGTGAAACAATGTCGTAAACTGACTATAGCCTAAGATGCTAAGTGACAGGTGAAACAATGTCTTACTGTCACCTTAGCATCTTAGGTTGTAGTCAGTTGTGAAACAATGTCGTACTGTCACCTTAGCATCTTAGGTTATAGTCAGTTGTGAAACAATGTCGTACTGTCACTTTAGCATCTTAGGTTGTAGTCAGTTGTGAAACAATGTCGCACTGTCACCTTAGCATCTTGGAGTTGTATAGGAAGTGTTACATGTGGATAAAGCGATTGCACGCGCTGATTGTTCTAGGGGGGGGTGAAATGTGTTTCTTCAGCCCCAACGATATTGATCATCGACTTCCAGCTTTCGTGAAGGAAACATTCACGTAAAGCTGATCGAAGAAGAGATGAAATTAGTAAGTGGAGATACCAGGCAACATAATGTGCACTGTTTACTGGCTTGTCTAACCTGACACAACCTAACCCACATGGCTCACCTCAGCGATAAGTTCAGTGGTCTACCTGTCTCCTTAAACGTATTTTATAAACTTGTGCACACAGCAACACCGGAACAAGACCCCCTGTGGACTTTATGCGCTATACGATATTCCCCGCGAAATGCCTCGTTACTGCATCTATTGGTGTGATAACATGTCATTCGTTCACATATCTTCACACTTGTCACCTTCATGTTCATTGTATGAACTGCACTACGATAGACGAGTCCAGCTATACATACGGGAATATATGCGCTCCTGGTGGCAACACGTGACAATTGTTGCATTTGCATACACACGATACCCTTAACAACCCTGTCCATTTCACGTGTTTTATAGTTTTCTATATATATATACACTTTCGCAATAATTAGTACGAAATATTTCGAAAATCTCTTCGGAGAATTATTCAATTAGTAAATATTAATCTTAGACCAGGTTAATAGACAAGGGGGTAACAAGCGCTGTCTGTTTCTGGCATATATAAGTTGTATAAATAAAATACTTATTTACGTGTGTTATAAATATCTCATAGCCATTGCTAATGACTATTGCAAACGGTTATGTTTAACTTGGAAACTTTCTTATTGGGTTCTGCTTTGAATCCAAGCCGGATCTGTGAATATTCCTTTTATTAAATTGTTTTATATTAATGAGCAGATACATCCATGAATGAATATATTTCAGAATACGTATTGAATGGACATTTGAGTCTCGTTCTCTAACTATAGCAGTCAAAGCCCTTAAGGTTTAATTTGGAAAATGGTGTTTACATTCACTATTTTGTGGAAAAGTAAATTAATTGATAAAGTGGTATGAAATTGAGAGGCATTCCCTTATTTGATGCTTTAAGTAATTTATTTTGAGCTCCGGGTAGTATAGTTATGTCCAGGTGCCGATTGAATGTACTAGTCATTACGGAACACGTTGTTTTAGGATCTTCATCATCCGTCGTATATTGACAATAAACAAAACCTAATATAGTTAAGAGTATAGAAATATACCAGGCCATTTCTGTAATGGAGAGCAAACATAGCTACCTAAAGCAGACAAAGTACACTTGAAATTATAAGGATGGTGTAATCAGCCTAAAGGAACCTACTCTAAACCTAGGATATAGAATAGAACTGATAGAAATATATTCATGTTTCACCAGCACTGTACACGTGGCAACTGTCGCTGTTTGTTTTGTGCAGCGCCTCACCAATATGCACGGTGATTCTCAAATATAACAGAATACAAAATAGAAAATCCGAAGACAATATTATTGATAGCATTAGGACATGTGCATTAATCTATATACTTGTTCACAATCGTATATTATCACTTCCAGCTTTAACTGTGTATATTTATTCCTGTATAATGTGGCCCGACATTTTGGTTTGTTTGTTATTAATTTTGCGCAAAGCTACACGAGGGTTATCTGCGCAAGCCATCCCTAATTTAGGAGGGAACTAGTCATCACTACTACAGCAACGAGTAATCACCACTCTAGGGCTATTCTTTTACCAACTAATATTGGGATTAACCGTCACACTATAATGCTTGAAAGGTCAAGCATGTTTGGTGTGACGGGGATTCGAACCCGCGACCCGCAGATTGCTAGTCGAGCTCTCTAACCTTTTCTATACTCAAATATATGAAGCCATAAACAAAGTAATTAACAAATGAGGTTGTAAATTAATAGATGATCCCCTCATTAAAGGTTGTATGCTCTTCGGTAGCGATTAAAACCGCACTAATATAATGAGAAAAAAGCATTTTTCATCACACAAAACTTCGGAATGTTAAACTTGTGTTAACGTTAATGAGTGGTATATTTTGTTTTAACAAGTTTATTTCGGGCGAAGCTGTAGGTGTTCGTTAATGTTCCATCAATGATATTACAATATTGGTGGAATTCTCAAATTCCGTTTCGGGCGAAGCTGTAGGAGTTCGTTAATGTTCCGTCAATGAGATTACTATATTGGTGGAATTCTCAAATTCCGTTTCTGGCGAAGCTGTAGGAGTTCGTTAATGTTCCGTCAATGAGATTACTATATTGGTGGAATTCTCAAATTCCGTTTCGGGCGAAGCTGTAGGAGTACGTTTATGTTCCGTCAATGAGATTACTATATTGGTGGAATTCTCAAATCCCGTTTCGGGCGAAGCTGTAGGTGTTCGTTAATGTTCCGTCAATGAGATTACTATATTGGTGGAATTCTCAAATTCCGTTTCGGGCGAAGCTGTAGGTGTTCGTTAATGTTCCGTCAATGAGATTACTATATTGGTGGAATTCCGTCCTCTCTTACTGTTGAGCCACGCTGTTCTTGTTGTATTTGTGTGGAAGAGACCCAGATTCGATAAATAAATAGAAGAATAAGGAACCGACAGTGATTGACGTGTCACGTGCTGAACGAAAGGAATTTCTGTTGAGGTAAAGAAAACGACGTGTTTTATGAAATATTCTAAAAAATCCACAAGCTAACTTACGTGAAGAGGTCACGAATGCAGGACAACTTCTTTCAGTGACTATCACTATCAAAGAACCAATGGAAACACTGCGTTTACTGTTATTTGATTCTGGTTGTATTTTTACTTAGTAGGATTAGCCTCTGTATTTTTGTGCATGGTATGTAAAATGAGTCAAAGTGACACATTGTCTAATGTACACTATTTAAGTAGTTTGTGTGTAGCGTGTAAAATGAGTCAAAGTGACACATTGTCTAATGTACACTATTTAAGTATTTTGTGTGTGGCGTGAAAAATGAATGAAAGTGACACATTGCCTAATGTACACTATTTAAGTAGTTTGTGTGTGGAATGTAAAATGAGCCAAAGTGACACATTGCCTAATGTACACTATTTAAGCAGTTTGTGTGTGTAACGTGTGAAATGAGTCAAAGTGACACATTGCCTAATGTACACTATTTAAGTAGTTTGTGCATGGTGTGTAAAATGAGTCAAAGTGACACATTGCCTAATGTACACTATTTAAGTAGTTTGTGCGTGGTGTGTAAAATGAATCAAAGTGACACATTGTCTAATGTACACTCTTTAAGTAGTGTGTGCGTGGTGTGTAAAATGAGTCAAAGTGACACATTGCCTAATGTACACTATTTAAGAAGTTTGTGTGTGGCGTGTAAAATGAGTCAAAGTGAGACATTGCCTAATGTACACTCTTTAAGTAGAGTGTGCATGATGTGTAAAATGAATCAAAGTGAGACATTGTCTAATGTACCCTCTTTAAGTAGTTATCTCATTGTACTTTCTGTAGTTTGCTAGTTTTAAGTAATCTGAAGAACTCGAACCTTGATGTGACAAATTTTTATTCTCTTTGATTGAGTAATTTATTTTTCAGTTAGTTAGCAGATACCTTGTTACATCAAATCCTAATTCACAGTGGTATTGGTTGTAACAACAAAAATAGTACTTGCGTGTAAACAATTTTAAAGTCAGGAATGGTTACAGACACGTTGCTACCTCATCCTCTCGAGTCAAATAAGCTTGAAATCGCGGGGATAAATCAGCAACACGTTTTAGCACGAGAACTGTTTGTAACCCTATTATTCAACACTACTGGATATAGCGATAAAACTTCTGCTACACTGTAAATCAAGTTAACGTATTCTTGCTTTCACCTTCTTAGCACGAGTTTTTCAGAACAGGTGTTAGAGAGTTTAACAAATTCCAGTGGGACGTGTTCTACTATTTTTTCCTTACCGGAACGTGTTCTAATGTGTTTCGTGGTTACAACATGTTATAATTTTTTTCATCGACTGAGCGTGTAATATACATGTATGTTTAGTCACATGTTTTTATTGAAAAAGTCTTTGTTTCTCAAAAACTTAAGCTTAGTGGGTAATTAATAATCAGTTATAATAATGTATTTAGTATAAATTTTGTTTGGTTGTCCGTTTTAGAACAAATTCACATTGAGCTGTCTGCTATGTTTACCGCGGAGAATCGAACCACGGATTTTAGTGTTTTAAGTCCGTAAACTTACCGCTGACCCACCAGGGGACTCTTACATAAATAATAATATAATCAAGTAATCAATAATTTATTGTCATTTCTTATAAATTCAACCATTCAGTGACATACAGAGAACGTATAACTCTAATATTTGGGTTTCAATACCAGCGATGGGCAAGATAACACATTATGTATCTATGTGCTTAACACCAGAGAAACGAACAGTGACATTTATTTGTAATAGCTACTACAATAAACGTCTTTCAGAGTACACTGAATAATTAATTCACAGCATTAGATTCCCTAAGTGTTTCGTCATTAAAACAAAACAAGGCCCGGCATGGCCAGGTGGTTAGGGCGCTTGACTCGCAATCTGAGGATCGCGGGTTCGAACCCCCATCTCACCAAACATGCTCGTCCTTTTAGCCGTGGGGACGTTATAATTTGACGGTCAATCCCACTATTCGTT
>NW_013668920.1:126953-134895 GCF_000517525.1 Limulus polyphemus | reverse complement strand
TCAAGAAATGAACAGTATAAAGAACGTATGTTCAAGGAAATATATTTGTTTCAGTGGATATCAAGAAATGAACAGTATAAAGAACGTATGTTCAAGGAAATATATTTATGTTTCAGTGGATATCAAGAAATGAACAGTATAAAGAACGTATGTTCAAGGAAATATATTTATGTTTCAAACGTTTTCTTTTCAAATATTTTGTACCATGAGTTGCACATTCTCGCATTTCTTTAATCGAAATAAGATTACTGGAAATGTCTGCCTTCGATTAAAAATCTAATAACATATACCTCATTATTCATAATAAAACTGGAACTCTTTAATATTTCTCCATAAAACAGTTCAAAGATAAACAATGTTAAAACTTTTAGAGATGAAATGTTCTGAAACCAATCGGTTGTAAAATTCTTCCATTTTGGTTTCTGACGTCATACAGTAGAGTCGGTTTTCCGTTCTTCGCATTCAGCCAATTAGATTAGCGAAGGCTTTCTAGTACATTAGGTTTTAACACGTAATTGGCTTAACTCACAATTTCTCAGCAGTCGAAGGTAACTTTTCATTGAGTCTACTTCATGTAATCAATTGCTTGCTTTTTCTAGGTATTTCCACTTCTTTCAGAGCGATTCTTGGACATTCTATATTTGAGAAGTGCAATACTTCCTATTGCTATGCTGTGGAATTAATGGCAGAAAATAAGTTTGCCAAGTGAAGTAGCTAAAGGTTTCGCTGCAATTTATGTAACTGCTATCAAGTAAGTCTGGAAATACAGATTAGTGATTACACTCGCTCTTAGGGAAAGAAGCTAATTTCAGCCAATGATCTTCTGTGGTTTTAGTTACCAATTATTTATTTTTTCGTGCAGCGATTTTAACCATTAATTTGTTTATAAGATCTGGCATGTTACACCTCTTGCCTACATGTTCGCCATGTGACACTAGGACTTGTAAAAAAAAAAAAGTGGAATCCTGTAAATTACATTAACTAAAACAAATATTTTGGTGCAGGTGAAAATTTAATTAACATTATCACAACGTTTTTGTCTAAAATATAACAATAAACATAAATCCTTCGAAGTCATCGATCCCTAATCGTTAGTAAATCCGACCGTACGTTTGTTCATAAAAAAACAACAAAAAAACTGGTGGATTTAAGATTTTTTAGATAAACCATAAATTTCTTCATAAACTGAATGAACACGTGACGTTTAGTGTCGCCATCTGAGTTTTTATTTTCGTCGAAAACAGACTTATTGTAAGATCGCATTTTCATCATGATTCCGAACCAGATGTTTTAGGATGAATAAAAATGGAGTTCATTTTACACACACACACTTTAGTTCATATGGACAAACTTGTAGGTCACCTTTCTGTATTTATCATTTGAGGTTTTCTTATGATCACCAATTATGTTGAGTTGATTCCTCTTGACTTATCGGTAACATGGTAATTTGGAAAATCAAAAATCTGTGATAGTTTTAATGTTTTTTCTTATAATTTATTTCACCTGCTTATTCATTTGAACTGTACACGTTTCCAACCGTGATTTTGGTTCAATTAAGGTCACCGGTGTTGGCGGTCTTCAGGATTGTACACATGTGTAAAGTAATGTGGAAGCTGAAGCTGGATGTTAATAGTACTTTTTAACCGAATTTATCAATTCGTAGAAGTAGCGTAGTTATTTTCTGACAGTAAATTGCGTTGTCAATCATGACCAATTTAATTCAAGCTTGTAAGTGTGTGAATAAAAACATTAACTGATTTTCACACTAAATTCCATCACTTCTGATCTTATGAATGAACACTCATTGTATGTATAACATTTAAAAACTCCTTGGAAAAGCCTCAAACAGAACATGGGATTCTGTGAGCCAATGGTATCAAGCACAGATCAATGATGATAAAAAATAGCGATAAATTAGATTCGTGAATACAATCCTGGGGCAGCCATAGTGCAGTTAGCTTGTTGTGGAACTTTGCGCAATAAAACACACCAAACAAATCGCGAATATAAACCATTACCAAAATACACTATGGCTTACATTTTTCATCGTAATCTTCCCTGATTCAATGAAAACAAGGTAAATAAAGCTGGAAACAACAACAACGTACACAGAGTATTCGTATAGAAACACCATAATCTTGCAACTTTTATGAAAACCTCATTTGTTGATTGTTTTAACCAATGAGTGCTCTTAATGCTTAAACTGGAAGATGCCAATAGTGCATACTAAAATGAAAGACACTTCTTGTGATGAACATATATCGTATTGGCCCGATTATAGGGCGATCTAGAATATAAGGACCCCATTTTCAGAAACCATGGGGAATAATTCGAGTGTCATAACGTCCTTTTTGTTGGTTCCGCAAAATCAATACTATATCTGAACAGCCTGATGGTGGATTAGTTGCAAGACGGATGCTATTTAGATATCCAGAAATGCGACAGGTTAGAGTAGGGGGGAAGGGGCCTGTGGTCGGCCGATATTATAAGGCGACTATGAATTTTACATCTTAATTATTAATAAAAAAAACATCGCCTTATAATCGGGCCAACACGGTGTATATAAGCAGCTTATTGCTTAGGTAAACAACAGTTAATTCACAGTTTCTATGTTTCTAAGACTGCATAGCAAAGCAATGTTTCCTTTGCTAATAAAACTATCAAATTCTATTTCCAAATTTGAATATTTTTTATTATAGGCCACTCAATATTTCTTTCCTGACTCAAAATAAGAAAACAAACAGCATAATTTCTTTTAGATGCCTGTTTTTTCCTCTGTTGAATTTCACGTAAATCTACTCGAGGGCTATCTGCATTAGCCGTCCTAATTTAGAAGTGGTGGACCTGAAAGAATGCAGCTAGTCAACATCACCCATTGCCAACTCTTGGACTACCATTTACTTACAAAAAGTGGGAGAGATGGTCACATTCTAACACACCCACGGATGAAAGGGCGAGCATGTTCTGGTGATAGGATTCGAAGCCTTGACCCACAGATTGCGAGTAGTCAAACGTCCTATTCATCAGGCCTTTTGAGATACACAATTTAACGGAACTAATCAGTTACTTCAATCGTATACAAATGCTATAAAATGTGATCTTATTATCATTACAACAGTGCAAACTAAAATAAAATTTGGGATATCAAGTAAAAATTACCTTATTTACCTTTCTGCTTGTACAGAATATATCATCTTTTTTATTCAGATCATGGTAAACTTATATTGAAATTTATAGCTTTTTACAACTAAGATAACTTAGACATTACTTTTCAACAATCACAAAACTCAGGTAATTTGATAGTGAGGGTTAAGCTTTATATTTGTGGCTTGCTTATATAACTCATAACAAAGATGATCTCGGGAAATTCCCGTTTTGCTGCCTACTTGTCCATTCGAAATGTTGGTGTACCTCATTTGGCATATGGTTATGATATACAGGCTACTAGTCCTTAATCTCTACTGTTGATGATTCTTGTCTGGCATATTCTTGTGATATGCAGGTTATCAGTGCAGTAGAACCTCGACATTAATGCCACCCTTCCGACTACGTCCAAATGCTCTCTATAGCAAGATGCCCTTAATGTTAAAAAATGAGCCACTAAAAGCTGGATTTCATATTGACAGTACTAAATTTCTGAATTTTAAGGCCCCTCGTTTGTTTGGTGTATGCAGGACATAGGTGTTAATGAGTTGCACATTGCCATGACAGGAAGCCTTGTTAACAATATGTCTCAGGGAGTGAATTAGCTGTGCTCCCTTTTTCTTTAATATTGGTTAAAAGTTTGAATTGCTAAACATTTCATATTTATCTTCTGTTTTTATTTTACTGTCAAGGACTGAAATAGAACTCTGCTGAATATAAGCAAGAAATCACCCCTAGTATCCTTAGACTGTTTACGTGACACCGTAATATGATACTCTCGAGAGCAACAAAACATGCACACGGAAATAAGCCGACTTGACCCCTGCTCCGAGAATATCTGTGAAATTTACCACCTTATGTATCTTACAGTGTTTACAACGAGAATTCCCCAGAGTAATACATCGCAAGTGTTTGAATATTAGTTATTTCTCTGAGATGTTTGGAATTAAGCAGTATATACAGGCATACAAAGGTAAATGTCCGCTTTATCGAGTGCCATGTAGAGAATGAGACTAAACACACTGCCCTTAATCCTGAATATCGAGGTTATTGTAAGATTTTATTTTGGTTATAACTAGTAGAAAATAGAAAGGGACTGAAAAGGTCTACCCTTAATGGCCTGTTAATCGAGGTTCTACTGTACTACTATTATGGAGGTTAACAGGAAATTTTGAGTAAAACAAATATCCTTTCAAATTATCAGATAGCTTTTATATATTTCACTACTGACAGAGGCTATATATTAAGGAATGTCCAGAAAGAAAAATCAAACGGAAAAAAAAAAATAGCTATCTATTCAGAGTACAATAAGACATCACTTCCAAATGCACCAACCAATTATAAGTGATGTTCAGAAAAAAAAACCCGCCAACCTATCAGATAAAATCAACCATCACTTTCCAACATAATCTTATTTAAGTACGATCCATTTCCCCCACTGCTCCATTAACCTCATCTGATCAGCTTGGTTAAATGCAAGTGTAATAATGCGAGTCCAACTGCTTACTGCCTTTCCAAAGAAACTTTATTTTTGGGGGAGTATTGGCTTCGTAGACCATTTTTGAAAAGACAGAAAAAGAAAAAAGAAAGATGAAATTGCCAATGTATCAGTTCTTTCACCGTTGGTATGTTGTATAATCTTTTCACACCCAGTCGCTAAGAATTTAATTACGAAAAGTAACATTGGTTTTAATTACAATTTTTCATTGTGTTACACATCATATGTTGTTGAAACATAAGATGCCACTAATAGCGGACGGTTAATGACCTATTAACCTAATCATTCATTTGATTGAAGTTAATCATAACCAGATTACACATCATCTTCTTTCTACTTTGACGCTTTTTTAAAAGTACTTGAATTCACCGATAGGTGTTTTATATTTAACTTAATTATACGTGTAGTTTCGTTCTTTCTCGAGATTTCTAATAGTGAAAACTGTTCAATATAGTAAGATTTTTCACATTGAGAACTCATACTAAAGTGATGCAGTATCTATGTTGTCATATCACACTGTTAGAAGACAGACTGATCTTTGTCGTGGTTAGTAGCCTATATTGACCACCTAAGTGTAACTATTAATTAGCGTCTAGTAATTAGACTTAGATGATCGGATTTGGGCTACGAACTTTGACAACGACTAACGTCCATTCTTGTTGTTAAATTTTCATTTCAGAACGCTATAATGCTACACTGTCCACCGCGAGGAGTCGAACTTCGGGTTTTGCCGTTGTAAGTCCATAAAATTACCGCTGATCCACCGACGAACCCATAAATACAGAGAGAAAATAATTTATACAGTAACCAGAATAAGTTAATTGTTTCAATAAAATGAGAGACAAATACTATATATTTACAAAAACGAAATACATAGATAAACGTAATAGACAATGTTATGTAGATGGCTGTAAACCTGATGACGAAGAATCCACTGTTTGAATAGGTAATGAAGAAAACTTTATTGTAAATGTACAACGTTTCGATAAAATTATGTCATCATCAGGTACAAGTAGTCTACATAGACACACGAATATACATACAATACGGAACAAAGAGGTCACGTGGTATCTTGGTACCTTGAGTTGTTGGTTTAGAAAGGGGTTGTTTTGAACTGTTAAGATGGCTTCCTATATTTTGAGTTTGTTGATGTTTAGTTCTTTGTTTAAAAGTACAGTATTTTGTATAGATATACTGTGGATGTTTGACTTGTAATGTTAGTAAACATGGGAAGATTGTTTATTATATTCGATGAATATGGTTTCCAACATTCTTCCGGTTTCTTCAATTGTACGTTATTTTATAAATAATGTTGGTATTGTGTGATTCTATGTCATTTCTAGTTAGTAATGATTTTAGTTTAGAGCCGGATGTTTTGTTGAATTTGAAGTCAAGAGGAATTTTTATGTTTAATGGAAAGTTTTCTCCAAGTGTTGGTTATTATCGACCTGATTTCAGAGATAAATGTTAAACTGTAGTGTCATGTTGTGTTGTTGTTTGTATTTCAGAGATAAATGTTAAACTGTAGTGTCATGTTGTGTTGTTGTTTGGATTTCAGAGATAAATGTTAAACTGTAGTGTCATGTTGTGTTGTTGTTTGGATTTCAGAGATAAATGTTAAACTGTAGTGTCATGTTGTGTTGTTGTTTGGTGTATTAGTGTTCATTTTGTTTATGAGTTGCGTTTTGAAGTTTTTGTTCTGGTGGTTGTGTGGAAATCTTGGTGTGAATGAAGAAATGCTTTATAAAGTTCAATTTTCCATCTATGCAGTCAGTTGAAAAAACATATGAAGATGTGTTTATAAGGTTTTTTAGTAATTTGATTTTTGTTTGGATTTATGGACGCAATTCCAGTGGCTGCAGAGCTTCGTGTGAGGGATTTTTCGGTGAACTTTGGTTTTGAACTGTGTATCGAATCAAATACTGTCGAGGTTAAGTAAAGATAACTGCTTGTTATTTTCGTGTTCAATGGTGAACGGAGTTTAGGTGAATGTGTATGTTTTTGGTAGAAGTGTAACCAACAAACGTGTCATCGACACCTATGTACCAGTATAGGCGAGAATAAGGTATTGATTGCGTTTCAATCTGGGTCGTAAATATGTTGACGAGAACAGGTAAAACAGGGTTTCCATGATGAAACCATCTGTTTGAAGTTGGTTTTTGTTGTTGCGAATTCTAAAGGGGAAACGTAAAGTATGTTGGGGATATGAATTTAAGGACTGGGGTCATTATTATAGAGAGCAAGTGTAACATTACAGGCTACTTTGACGGGAACTTCGGTGAAAAGTGATAAAACGTCAAAGCTAGTCATTAAGTCTTTGGGGTTTATTTGGTTTAATGTATTTCTGGAGTTAAAGACATCTTTAAAAATGGAACCCGCAGAAGTTATGTAAGTTGTGAGAACCCAGGCTATGTATTTACCAAAATTATAAACGAGTCATAAGTTGATAGTGTAGGTCCTATGAGGCAGTCTTGTTAGTGTGGTTTGGGAATACCATACAGTTGTGGTGTGCATGAGTCAGTTTTCCTTGGATAAATATAAAGCTTCAGTAATCAAGCTGTCTTTCTTCATTTGTAACATGGTTTTGTTCACTTATTTTTTATGCGTGTTTGTTGGGTTGTTTGGGATGGGTTTAAATTTCTTATTGTCTGAAAGGATGTTGTTCATTTTGTCGACGTATTCTGTGATGTTCATGATTACAGTAGTGTTGCCTTTGTCAGCTTTGTCGAACAGTTTCCACACAACCACAAGAACAAAAGCCTCAATCTCAACTCACAAACACAACTGACTCTAATACACCAAACAACAACAACACAACATTACACTACAGTTTAACATTTATCCATGAAATCAGTTAAAAAATAAACAAAACTTTCCATTAACATAAAATTCATGTTAACTTCAAATTCACCAAAATACCTGGCCCTAAACTAAAATTGTATAGAATCACACAATACCAACATCATTTATAAAATAACATGCAACAACTGTTCAGAATTCTACATCGGAGAAACCGGAAGAAAATTGGAAACCAGACTCACCGAACATAATAAAATCCCTCCCATGTTTACCACCATTGCAAATAAAAAAAACAAACACAGTATATCTATACAAAACATGGTAATTTTAAACAAAGAACTCGACATCAACAAACGTAAAATAAAGGAAGCTATCTTAATTGAACAAAACAACCCCAACTTAAATCAACCCCCGGGTACTAAGATACCTTTACTTAAATTCGGTGACGAGGAACCCACTTTGAGATTAATAATGGCTGGAGACGGCTTAAATGGGTAATAA
>NW_013668920.1:124631-126019 GCF_000517525.1 Limulus polyphemus | reverse complement strand
AAAAATTTTAGCCTCTCAAAGTAGGAATTTTTTAGCTCCCCCCCTCCCACCTTCCCTAGTGGCTCGGTGGTGAGTCTGCAGGCTTACTACGTTGGCAGAGAACATGTAGTCCGTTATGCAGTTGTGCGTTTAACAACAACCAAGCTAAACCAAAATAATTTTGACTCACCCTCCTCCAGTGGCACATCGGCAAAACTGAAGGCTAACAAATAGACCAAAAGATTGTTCTAAACGTTCTAACTGTAACGTATCAATCTATATGCATAACCTGGGGTATGTATCCTCTTATCAAATGAGAGAAATGTTTAAATAAAGTGATTTTAGGAATTTTAACTTTAATAAGACGAAACCAAAACTTTAAGTCTGCAACAGAACGATAAAAATGCTACTGGAAACATCTAGTTCTTGGCCTAATTTTATATTCTTCGATAGGAAATATTCTCGTTAACAGAACAAAGGTATTACACTGTATGATTGACGTTTGATGATTTGTGGTATCGGTACAGCCATGACCAGTCCCAGGTATCCATTGCATTAGTCATATAGTCAAAAACATCCAGATCGATTATCTGTGGCGAAAACCACACCACTCCCCCCCCCCTACCAAAAAAGGAGTCCCGGTCCTCGTGCACACGCCGTAAAATAATTTATGAAGGTAATTTCCCCAAGCCCAGTTCTTATAACGAGGCTGTTTGATTTTGCTTGAAAGAAAATTGTGTTTCGTTATGGGTTAGAGTTGAACTCTTTCTTCGGGAATCCTTAGGGAAAAGTGACAGCCCTGGAAATAAAAGAGGAAGTAACACTTATGCAATAAACAGCTATATATATATTGTTACGCCGGAAATTATCGATTTTTCTGAAAAAAATTCTAAAACTGATTTATCAAGTGTTCAAAAGTGCTCACTTAGACACGTAATAATGGTACATTATTGCTTGCATCATAGGATAAAGCAATTTAAAACGTACTATCTGCTTTTTTGTCGGGATTTCTATTTCGAACAACGTAATTTGTAGGTTACGTAATTTTCTTTGTAGTAATTGAATTATTACGAAGAACGAGTAATGAAAATAATAATAACAGGTGTTGTGGTTCAATTCTTTGTTTCAGAGAAGGGTAATAAACTTAACAACGATTTATAAGGATAATGAAATTTATTTTATGTAGAGAACATACTAAATACCCTTTGTCTAATGTACTCTTTAAGTAGTTTGTGCGTGGTGTGTAAAATGAGTCAAAGTGAGACATTGTCTAATGTACTCTCTTTAAATAGTTTGTGTGTAGCGTGTAAAATGAGTCAAAGTGACACATTGTCTAATGTACTCTCTTTAAGTAGTTTGTGTGTAGCGTGTAAAATGAGTCAAAGTGAGACATTGTCTAATGTACACTA
>NW_013668920.1:117384-123631 GCF_000517525.1 Limulus polyphemus | reverse complement strand
ACACATTGTCTAATGTACTCTCTTTAAGTAGTTTGTGTGTAGCGTGTAAAATGAGTCAAAGTGACACATTGTCTAATGTACTCTCTTTAAGTAGTTTGTGTGTAGCGTGTAAAATGAGTCAAAGTGACACATTGCCTAATGTACACTATTTAAGTAGTTTGTGTGTAGCGTGTTCACTTTGACTCATTTTTATAGAAACACATTATGTTAATACAATAGTAAACCGACACATAACATTTTATAAGAATAATTAAAAGTATTTTGAGTAGAATACTTGCTACATGTTTCAACAGGGTATTTAATATGTTCTCACTTTGACTCATTTTACACATCACGCATACACTACTTAAAGAGTGTACATTAGGCAATGTGTTTGTGTTCGAGGAACATGTTTTATGAATGCTTTGTTATTAAGCGCAATATCAGAACGAAAACATTTTTACTTGAAATCCATACAATTATTATCATGTAAAAAAAATAGACCACCTGTTAGATCTCTCAACGTTCTTGACATCCGTTGTCAACAGGAACGAAATTACATGAAGGGACGATATAGTGGACAACAAATCTCGAGATGATTCCTCATTTGTGACAAACAACATCACATCATATATACCACAATATCTTTTTTTAAATACTGTGTTCTCTAATATATATAGCACGCATCACACAAATATACGAGTTTGGTCAAGACGTTAAGTGTTCCAAAGATATTACGCTGGGGAGATACTGTTATTGCCTATATAATGAAGCACCATTTCTTATTTTTCTCTCGAGGCAAAATTCTATAAGGAAGGCTGATAGTGTACAACTCGAAGATAAGAAGCCTGTTATTAATGAAAGACGTTTTGTTGTAGCACGTGGAAACTCATGTGTAATAAAGAGATCAGGAAGATTGCGTTTCCAGGTTGTTGTTTTTTTTTTTCTTTCGCTACACTGGCAAAATCCAAAGCTACTGAAAGTGATATTTCTTACACATGATAGTATGTTTAAAATTAAACTGTGAACATGTGCTTGAAAGAAACAAAATGTGTGCCCAGATATTAGAAATTTGGCGTTTTTTTCTAACTGTCAAATATACTAACGTTCTATCGTCTAAACAGAAGTAACTTGATTAAATAGTAATTGAATTTGAAACACTATTTTCTTCTTCTCTTCCGAAACAAGATATTACTTTTTAAAACTAGTTAGTTATTCATGGATAAAGTCACACACATATATATATGTATGTGTCAGGAAACTGTCTAGGAAGATTCATATGTAAGAACCTTTAAATACCTTTATTATTACACAATTCATTACTAACAATTAGTTCCCAGTGGATCAGCGGTAAGTCTGAAACTCATAACGTTAAAAATCAGGTTTCGATACCCCTAGTGAGCACAGGACAGATACTGAGATAGCCTATTGTGTAGCTTTGTGCTTAACTACAAACAGGCAAACTAAATTACTAACAGTAATGGCCTAGTAGTTAGGATGCTCAACTCGCAATCTGAATTGCGAGCCATGGGTTCGAATTCCATCACCGAACATAGCCCTCTTTCATTCTTGGGGACGTCTTTATGTGTTAGTCAATCCCACTAGAGTAGTCCAAGAGTTGGCGGTAGTGGTGTTAGCTAGGTGCCCGAGTCGTGGGTTCGAAGTTCATCATCGAGCATATCCCTTTTTCATTCTCGGGGACGTCCTAATGTGACAGTCAATCCCACTAGAGTAGCCCAAGAGTTGGCAGTGGGTGGTGATGACTAGCTGCCTTTCCCCTAGTCTATCCCTTCTAAATTAGGAAAGGCTAGCGCAGATATCCCTCTAGGACAGGCCTCGAGAAGTCCCGGATGCCATGTCGCCATGGTGACTAAATATTTCATTCGTGGGGCATAGTATTCTTTCCTATTTTATTCGTGCGTACGGGTGTGCTGAATAGAACTCGAATCTAGAATATTTCGGACTCTTGGAAGTTCGGAACTATTTTCGCGTTCTTTGAGTCCTAAATCGAACTTTGTTTTTAGGATTTTAATGGCAGATTCAACACTTCTTTTGCCCCCCCCCCTCAGTGACACAGCGGTATGTCTGCGGACTTACAACGCTAGAAACTGGGTTTCGATACCCGTGGCGGGCAGAGCACAGATAACCTATTGTGTAGCTTTGTGCTTAATTCCAAACAAACAAACAAACAACACTTCTTAACTTTTTTTCAGAAATGAAATGCTGTGACTGCAAAACACGTTACTAATTTCTCGCCATTTTCATGCGGGACCAAATGTAGTTAGTTCAGGCAATACTATCAAGTGGTTGTTGATATCATGTGATCGTTATAATGCACTCATTGCTATGATTGTAAATAATTATAGCCCCTCATTTCCCGGTACAATCAGGAGTGAAGTTAGGTTAGACACACCAAAAGGACTTTGCTTATCGTTGTACAATGTTGTAGTGATGAGTAGATTTTACCTGTTCTGAAACAACCTGCTTTGCTTATCGATATCGCAGTGATTATTATTTTTTATTTTACCTTCATTCATTGCAAGAATCCACCTAAGTCATCTAGTCTACTATTTTAACAACTGCCTTTTGAAATCTGCCTGTCACAGCCAATGGCCAACTTATATAGTCCTGTATAGTATACTTTGTTGTCAGTTAATGTCCACAGTTATTAATGTATTCATATATAAAAAATATATACTATATAAAAATATATACAAATACTACTACTTCATCTGAAAAAAAGAAAAATGATGAGGAAGAAATGACAGAAGTAGCTGTACACGTAGACTTAATTCTAGTAATCCATCCATTAGAGGTTCAAAAATATATTGTGTAACTTTTCTATATCGGACCTGTCTTCTAAGTTTTTGGGCCGGCTCCTAAGTCTGAAAATATTTGTTGAGGCCTGATCTAGTATCTTTGCGCCAAATTCAACAAACAAATAGATTTATGGTTGTTTTGTAAAACCAAAATTTTTGTACCCTCATGGAGTTCATTAAACTGGTAGTAAATTGACCGTTATATTTATATGTAGTTTTTATAGATATTAATACATACTGGTAACTGGTAAATTTTTGGAATTTTTACCTCCGAAAATTTACTTTCAAATTTCACCAGTACGCATGGCCAGGTAGTTAGGATGCTCGACTCGCAATCTGTGGGTCGCGGGTTCGAATCCCTGTCCCACCAAACATGCTCGCCCTTTCAACCGTGGGGGCGTTATAATGTGACTGTGCTACATCCAATGTCGACGAATAACAGGGCTCTTCAGGCATGCTGAGATACGATAAATACAGAAGTGGTTAAAACCATTTATGTTATGTTAGTCCTTTTACAAGTAAGACTGACCATACAACAAGAAGAAACAAGGTTAAAACAAATAACAAGAAATCTGTATCTATAGACACGACCTTACAGCAGTAATTCCAATCCACACACTATAGTTTCTGAAATATAAAAGTGACGTACTGGTGATTGTTTGTTGTTATGAATTTCGCGCAAAGCTACACGAAGGCTATCGGCGCTAGCCGTCCCTAATTTAAGAGTGTAAGACTAGAGAGAAGGCAGCTAGTCATCACTACCCACCGCCAACTCTTGGGCTACTCTTTTACCAACAAATAGTGGGATTGACCAAGACTACTCAATGGGCTATTTGTGCTCTGCCCACTACGCGTATCGCAACCCGGATTATAGCGCTCATTTTTCAGAAGAATTAAGCGACCATAGCACCAAACAGAGGATTCTTCTTTAGCGAGTGTTTAATAAGAACTTCTGGCTGAAGATAAAGAATATATATATAACGCTCAAATACAACAACAATAACTCTATGTTTTATGTGATTAAAGTTTATTTAATAAAAATGGTTTTGGAATAAATATACATTTTAGCATTCAGATTTAATTTACTTAATATCTTAACAGTTTGTTTCAAAGCAATTTGCTAATATAAATATTGTCTAAACCAATACCATGTCTATAGGGTTTTGAGTCTGTTTTACTTCACCATAGAGTAATCTTAATTAAATTAGATACGGCCAATCGAAGAATGCATTAGGCCTCTACGTCACGGATTCTCTTTTCGATTTCACCTATGGTGAAAAATAAAAAAAAAGTATTTTACATATATATATATATACTATCATTAACATGTCTCTCGTATCCAAGCGAGCCTAAGGAACCTTGGTATTGAGCGAAAGACATCGTCAGCATTCTATGAAGCAGGTATAGTGTAGCTGACATATTATTATACGCTTTTCATTGCTTTTACACACAATTTCGTGTTATTAATTAGGATATTCTTATCTTAAAGTTTGTGGAGTTAATTGAATAAAATTTGAACTGTAATTAATCAAACCTTGAGATTTTAAAAGAGGACGTTATATTAGTTAAAATAATTTTGGATCCTCCCCACGTCCATGTTGTTACGTCTGGTCATGTTCTATCTGACGACCGTGCATCTAGACAATATTCCCTCTGCAGCAGAAGCTCCGTATTAAAACTGTTTTGTAAAAACTACGGTACTCCTTTCTACTGGCTTTCCAGTATTTATCTAGTGTACAATGGCGATGGTATTCTAGCACTCGTTTCAATTGTTCAATCGCATTAACTTGCAGAGTGATTAACTTATTTAGATTGAGTATTTTTTAACAAGAGACTGTAGCAAAGGATTCAAAGTAAAGCTGGAAAAAAAACCTGAGGTATTCACTTACTTTGTAAAATGATATCAGAATCATGTATCATTTCAGGCTATAGCTTTGCATTGTCTCCCTTTGGGTCAGCGGTAGTTACACGGATTTACAGCGCTAAAATCCGGGGTTCGATCCTTCTCGTTGTGTAGCTTTGCGCTGAAAGACAGCAGCAATATATATGTGTGTTTTATTTGTGATAATTCTCATTTATACTTTATTTTGCTAGAAGTATATCTGCAAGACGATAAACATGCTTGGTACAACGTGTATCATTTGTCTTCCTGTCTATTCAAATAGTGTAAACGATTTACTAATGAAACCAGTATTTAAAAGCAAAGAATAATTCAACTTTAATTAAAGTTTGTTTTGTTTTGAATTTCGAGCAAAGATACACTAGGAATATCTTTGCTAGATATCTCTACTTTAGAAGTGGTAAACTAGAAGGAAGACAGCTAGTCAACATTACCCACCGCCAACTCTTGGGCTATTCATTTACCAACGAATAGTGGGATTGACCGTCACGTTACAAGATGTTAAATGAAAAGGCAACACAGATATAGATATATTTGTATAAAACTTGTGACTGTATAACCAGGAAAGATGCGGGAACTACAATAATCATATTCAAAGTAAATCACGTGTAATTTATCAAATATTTATTTGAGTTCAGAACGTTTTATTTTTAACTTAAATATGTAAAACATTTATTACATCACAAATATTACGAACTGACATCATATTCAAAGTAATTCACGTGTAATTTATGAAATATTTATTTGAGTTTAGAACGTTTTATTTTTAACTTAAATATGTAAAACATTTATGACATCACAAATATTACGAACTGATATCATATTCAAAGTAATTCACGTGTAATTTATGAAATATTTATTTGAGTTTAGAACGTTTTATTTTGAAATTAAATATGTAAAACATTTATGACATCACAAATATTACGAACTGACGTTTATATAAAAGCATTGTCCTCATTTGGACCACAATCAGAAAACAATGTTGATCATACAATAAAACTTATTATTATTACAGATATAACTTTTTTCTTCTTCCAATAATGAACAAGGATATATCATTAACTAATATTAACAACTTATGAGGCCGGGTGTGATCTAGTTGTTAGCATGGTAAACTGGGAATCGAAGGGATCGATCCCTGATGTTCCTTGAACATGTTTCACACATTCAGCTACGAAAGCATAAGAAAAGTGACTTTCAGTTTTTGTTATTTGGTTCAAATAGCCGGAAAAATAGTCCTTGTAGTGGTAGGTGCTTTTGGCTAATTGTTTTCTCTACGGTCGATAAGGGAAGGTGGATTAAGAAAGTTACTTTAACTTTGAATGCGGTTTTCACCACTTAAAGTGAGTATTATGAAAAAGCAATCTGGTTTAAAATGGACTCTGTTTTATAATAAATATTATTTGGACATTTTTAGATATTGAAAACATGTACTTTTTATGGTTGGGGTTCGTTTACATATAGAAAATGGACCCCTGACATGGTTTAAAATGGACTCTGTTTTATAATAAATGTTATTTGGACATTTTTAGATATTGAAAACATGTAC
>NW_013668920.1:113132-116384 GCF_000517525.1 Limulus polyphemus | reverse complement strand
GGTTTAAAATGGACTCTGTTTTATAATAAATATTATTTGGACATTTTTAGATATTGAAAACATGTACTTCTTATGGTTGGGGTTCGTTTACATATAGAAAATGGACCCCTAACATGGTTTAAAATAGTCCCCATCTAACTCATAACAACTAAAATCAAAAATGCATGCTGCATTCAGGAACTGTGCTTAAATTATCATTTAAATGATTCGGGCAGAGATAAGAAAGGCTGGGTATCATTTAGAGAAATGGCGCAAAAGATAAGTGAGTAGTGTGGGACAGTGACATAAAAATGCCAACAGAAGACTATAGTCTTACCATAAACCATTCATCATATAGTAATCATATTTCTGTTTATATTTCTAATTTAATGAAATGAAAAAAAAATCTTTGTAATATCTACTTTGTAACAATAAAAAATCCAAAGTGTATGAGTCACGTGCATGATAGCACGTCATATGTGATGATATGCAAGGGTGGCCGTTTTACAGAAGGGGGATCGTTTTACCTCACATTTCTCTATTTCAAAATTAGGGAGGATATACCTAAAGGGTGTAAAGATGCACTAATTTACGAACTAATGTGACTAATCCGTGAAGTCCCATGTACAGTTAGATTTGTATGTACTCCATGATGAACTGTATATAACAATAAGTGGTCAAAGTTTAAATACTTGCAGAAGCAAAGGTTATGTTTATTTTTTTAGAGCTAAGCCTCACAATGAGCTATCTATCTGGTCTCTGTCCGCTACAAGGCGAACCCTGTATTTTATCGTCTTAAGTCTGTAAACATACAGCTGACCCACCTAGTGACAGGATTTGGGAACCCGTATTTTTGTAATATGCATATTTTGCTTCCTTGTGATTAAGATAAAGCTGTATAATGGACTATATGTGCTGTGTCCCTGGGAATTACTAGGCAATTGAAATGAAGGAATTATTTCAAAAAAAAATTGTGCATTTAATCTTAATAAAAAGCATGACTCTTCATCTTGTATTTATGTGTTCATATTCAACGTTATGTTTTATTCTAAGAAAAAGTTCGGGCATAAATGTGAGAGCCGTTATTTTACTGTTATTTTATATTAAATAATTAATTTAAGTGTTGAAATAGCAAAACGGCTTGAGACATATTGACTAAATCGTTAAATGTGATGGAATTGGCTATAATTTGTAGGAATAGTCGGAGTCCTGCGTTTAAACGCAGCTCACGTACAAAATTGAACGCGCTCGTAATTTCATGAACGTAGCTGCGCTTGAATGACAACTTAATATGTTGATGTTCTCGACAAAACATTAAAAGTGTTTACGGTATGTAAGGTATAGTAAAACAAAGGTGTTAGCTTAACCAAGCGTGAAAGTTGAAAATAATCGTGGAAAATCACTATGCTACCAGGATATTTCGTTTTTCTTCCCTTGTTCCCACCGAGAATGACTTTGTTGTTTAAGGAGTTCATTTAATTTGAAAAAAAAAGCTGCCTAGAAAATTTGGACCAATTTCAACAACATAGCCTTAACTGTTAGGCTAACCATTTAACCACTTGGGTTAAGCACTTTCTCTGGCTACTAATGACATGTAAGGATATTTACATCAGCAGAAACTTGAGAATGAAAAATGAGGCAAATGCCCAACCACTCACTAAACAACTTTGATGATATGGAAAACTGATTATTAGTTGTAAATCAGACCTTTTGATAGTACAGCAAATTATGGTTTAAAGGTCAATAGCTCCTCCGACGAAATCTAAGTTTCAGGGGAAGATTCATTAAATTATTAGTTGTAAATCAGGCCTTTTGATAGTACAGCAAATTAGGGTTCAAAGGTCAATAGCTCCAACGAAATCTAAGTTTCAGGGGAAGATTCATTAAATTATTAGTTGTAAATCAGGCCTTTTGATAGTACACTAAATTATGGTTCAAAGGTCAATAGCTCCTCCGAAAAAATCTAAGTTTCAGGGGAAGATTCATTAAATTATTAGTTGTAAATCAGGCCTTTTGATAGTACACTAAATTATGGTTCAAAGGTCAATAGCTCCTCCGACGAAATCTAAGTTTCAGGGGAAGATTAAATAAATTTTGTCTACGAGTGTTTTTGGAAACATCAATTCTAGATCGTTGTTTTCGTTTGATTTATTACACATGTACGTTTTATTCAAGTTTAAATATTTTTTAGCATTTTACATTCTACTAAACATTCTTATTTTTATACTATTCTGTTACATTGAACTTATGATTTCTTGTCGAAATTTGAAAATTCAGTACGAATCATATTTCTCAAGATATACACTTATAGTGATTTTAATATAAAACGTGTACTGACTAGGCAGTTTAATACTGGTGACAAACTTTAGCAATTGTATTTTCAAATCTTCATTAATAAACACGAAAACATAGGTGACCATTTTTGGGACTATTGTGAATTAATTACCTTAGATTTTTGTTCTATCGACTGTTTTTAGAAAATAAAGCTTAAAGGAATTTTCTTGATTTATCAGAGTTTTCAGAAATAAGGCTTACCTATAGGCTTACGACGTTAAAAATCGGACTTAGATACCCGTGGTGGGCAACGTAAAGGCACAGATAGCCCATTTTACAGCTCTGTGCTTAACTACAAACAAATAAACAAACTGTAAGCTTACGACGCTAAAAATTGCGTTTCTAAATCCGTGGTTTGCAGAGCACAAATAGGCCACTGTGTAGCTTTACACTTAAGAACAACCAACCAACCTAAATCAGAAATAAGGACTAATTCTCTTTCCTCTAGGAGTCTATTAAGTACAAGAAAACGTGACAAAAGTCTGTAGTTTCATTACTTGAGACGTGCATCACCGTGTTACACAGTGCTCTAACCATGTTGACTCGCCCGTTAATTCGATCTATCTTTGATGGATGTCTTGAAACGTGTGTGAGGGTTTGTAATGACTATGTTTTAAGTCTGGAGTTTCTTTATCGTTTCTTCCAGATAAATTAATATAATCTTGGTAAGGCTTGTTGCATATGTATGTTTTAAGTCTGGAGTTTCTTCATCGTTTCTTCCAGATAAATTAATATAATCTTGGTAAGGCTTGTTGCATATGTATGTTTTAAGTCTGGAGTTTCTTCATCGTTTCTTCCAGATAAATTAATATAATCTTGGTAAGGCTTGTTGCATGTGTATGTTTTAAGTCTGGAGTTTCTTTATCGTTTCTTCCAGATAAATTAATATAATCTTGGTAAGGCTTGTTGCATGTGTATGTTTTAAGTCTGGAGTTTCTT
>NW_013668920.1:110524-112671 GCF_000517525.1 Limulus polyphemus | reverse complement strand
TTGGTCTTGTACCTGTTAAAGATAACAACAGGGGCATTGGCTGGAATTTGAGTCTTTGGTCTTGTACCTGTTAAAGATAACAACAGGGGCATTGGCTGGAATTTGAGTCTTTGGTCTTGTACCTGTTAAAGATAACAACAGGGGCATTGGCTGGAATTTGAGTCTTTGGTCTTGTACCTGTTAAAGATAACAATAGGAGCATTGGCTAAAATTTGAGTCTTTGGTCTTGTACCTGTTAAATATAACAATAGGAGCATTGGCTAGAATTTGAGTCTTTGGTCTTGTACCTGTTAAATATAACAATAGGACATTGGCTAGAATTTGAGTCTTTGGTCTTGTACCTGTTAAAGATAACAACAGGGGCATTGGCTGGAATTTGAGTCTTTGGTCTTTTACCTGTTAAATATAACAATAGGGACATTGGCTAGAATTTGGGTCTTTCGTCTTGTACCTGTTAAAGATAATGGAGTATTGGTATAGAACATTATCTTTAGAACACAAATAATCTTGTCTCTTGACGTTTATTTTAGAATCTGTGATCACTGCCTCGACAAACCTCACCTATTAGTTATTTTACTAAAAAGTATTACATTCAAATACGAAAATTAATGAAAACCGAAATAAAACATTAACAGTTCAACACATAAGTTACAATATTGGCAATAATTATGGTTTGTTAATTTGTTAAATTTTCGCGCAAAGCCGTTCTAATTTTACAGTTATAGACTAGAGGAAAGGTAGCTAGCTGGTCAATATCAGCCATTGCCAACTCTTGGGCTACTCTTTTTCCAATGAATAGTATAGCACCCCTACGGCTGACAGTGCTGCGAACATGTCCTGTGATGGGTTTCAATTCTGCAGCTCGCAGATTACGAGGCAAGTGCCCTAACCACCAGGCCTTAAGAAATAATTATGTAAACAATGAATAAAATGAGTACATAACGTGGAGAAAAGTATGCGATTGTTCCCCTCCCCTCAATTGTAAGAAAGTAAATTGTACCAGAATATAGTCACGTGTTGGTAGCTTATACTATGTTTGGTAGTCATCCAACTTTTGCTGATACAGATAGTTGAGATAAAAAGGTCCAAACTTTTCGCAAGTAGTGTTAAGTAACTCAGGGTATGTATGCTCTTTATGTAATACACAACAGTCCAGTCTTGTCTATGACGTAGCTGTAAATACAGCTGTGGAAGGTACTTCCATAATAATAAGATATACATTGGCACAAATGGTCTCAATCCATGCATTGTTGATAAAATTCCACTGCTTAAGCGAGAGAATCAATTAAAAATACTGAAATGAAAATCAGACTTTAAGGAATGTGATGAAAAAGTTGGGGGAAGATGCTTTTTACAGATGAATTAAAATTCAAAATTGTCAACAAGAATCAAGAAGTTTCTTCGATAGCAGAGAGGAGAACAGTATATTGGTCAACATACAACAAAGTAGACTAGGAGAACCAATGCAGTTGTAGGTTGCATCTCAGCTAATAGTCTTACAGATCAAAAAAAAAAATTGGTGGCACCTTGACTGCTGAGAGGTACGATCAGATTTTTATTCATCATGTCATTCCCTCAAGAACAGACCAGAGAGCAGTGATCCTAAGCTTACAGCAAATATGTCAAATTTATACTCATAAGTAAGAGGCCAATAAAACACTCTCAATCATGGTTTATCTGCACAAAATCTTGATATGAATATATCTGAGGATGCCAAATGGAAACCAAATATCTTAACTGAATTGTGGAGAGAAAGGTAT
Source organism: Limulus polyphemus (assembly GCF_000517525.1). Classification (NCBI taxonomy): domain Eukaryota; kingdom Metazoa; phylum Arthropoda; class Merostomata; order Xiphosura; family Limulidae; genus Limulus; species Limulus polyphemus. The sequence goes on along the minus strand of NW_013668920.1, from coordinate 110,911 downwards.
TTTATAATCATACATTGATAAACTTAAGGTAGCATAAAAATGTGTACAACAGTACCGCTCTTTTTAAAGCAAACACGAAATAGAAGTGTATTGTATAACTTAATTATTTTTCTTTTGTATTTTCTATAGAAATGGGTTTTATTAATGATTAGTTGATGATTAGATGCATTTCATCGTCATTGTTCGTAACTCCAGTATTTGTTTCATGTGCGTTTCTTTAATTATTCCTTAGTTTAAAAAATGTAAACAAGGATAAATTATGTATTTTATATCACCTATTAAAAAGTCTTTCAACTTACGTAATAGTTATCACACCTGGTCTAGATCTGTTATTTAAGCTGTTACTGCACAAAACAAAATATATTATAGATGTACAGCTTCTGATTT
>NW_013668920.1:102387-109926 GCF_000517525.1 Limulus polyphemus | reverse complement strand
TTTGAGCTTAATAGTACGTATGTGTGGATGAAAATAAACATTGATATTCCATTGTTTTCTCTTGCTAGGGGAGAAGACAAATCACAAAAGAACAGTATATTCTTCAGGTAATAGCATAGTAACAATTAAGAAATATATATCAATTATTCGCTTTCTTATTAGTCTATTGCCTTAGTGTTCATTATCGATGGACAAACGTGTTTATGTGGACATCTTTGTGATTGTAATATACTTTTGTTGTTGAGATTCAAAGTAGACTCGAGTAAAGCTATATCTATATGTTTACAAAAGGAAGTTTTAACTTTAACACAGTTAGAGTGAGACCTTCGTCACCTCCCTCCGCCAGTGAATATAGCCTTGACAAAACTAGTTCCAGTATACGTTAATGATGATAACAATAATAAATTATTTGCACTTGTTGCACATCATGTTGCTAATTTAAAGCTTTAAGGTTATGCACCCTTACTTTTATAACACAGGATTTTGTAACATCAGCAGAACCAGAGATCCAAGGATTTTGTAACATATGTAGTTATAGAGATTCAAGGATTTTGTAACATATGAAGTTATAGAGGTTCAAGGATTTTGTAACATATGTCGATATAGAGATTCAAGGATTTTGTAATATCTGAAGATCCAGAGATCCAAGGATTTTGTAACATATGTAGATATAGAGATTCAAGGATTTTGTAACATATATCGATATAGAGATTCAAGGATTTTGTAACATCTGCAGATCCAGAGATTCAAGGATTTTGTAACATATGTAGATATAGAGATCCAAGGATTTTGTAATATCTGCAGATCCAGGGACCCAAGGATTTTGTAACATCTGAAGATCCAGAGATCCAAGGATTTTGTAACATCTGAATATCCAGAGATCTAAGGATATTGTAACATCTGAAGATCCAGAGATCTAAGGATATTGTAATATCTACAGATCTAGAGATCTAAGGAGTTTCTAATATCTACAGATCCAGAGATCCAAGGATTTTGTAACATATGTAGATATAGAGGTTCAAGGATTTTGTAACATATGTAGATATAGAGATTCCAGGATTTTGTGGCATCTGCAGATCCAGAGATCCAAGGATTTTGTAATATCTGAAAATCCAGAGATCTAAGAATATTGTAATATCTACAGATCCAGAGATCTAAGGATTTTCTAATATCTACAGATCCAGATATATATTTTTGGCTCCAAATTAAAATTTTACCCAATACTAAACAATTTCTTTTACAATAAAAATATCTCATTTACGAAGTAGTTAGAGCTCGAAACACGACAGCTTCGTGCTTGTTCCATCCTCTTGAGTGTTACATCCAGACCTTGTTAACTGGCACTAAGCACTGAGCCGTTAAGACAACCTCAGCTTCTTCTCTAAACTCATTATGTCTGTTGAACTAAGCAGAAGTCCTTCACGCTAGCTATATAAAAAAAGAAAATCAAAGAGATACTCAGTTCTTCTCTTTAGTATTTTTCTCGACACAAGAGGCGACAATGTGAGAAAAATGACTTGACAAGCAATATCTTATTTACACAATCGTATCTCGTCACATCTTACGAACTCCTAATAATGTTATACAATAGAGATTTCCTCAGATTGACACATGATTGTATTAACCAATCCGCTCTTTTGTAATCACATCGATTTCCTTCCGATGTTGTACAAAGAAAGAGCCAGACTGATATGTATAGAATAACAACTTCTTTAGTTGACTGCAAATCAAGCGCTATAGGTAAGGAGCTCACACATACCTTATGAATGGTGAGGCATGGATTCTAACACTAGATAACATGTAACAAAGAGAAAGTTTTCAAAGAATACTTCCTCTCAATAATTTTATTTTCCTACAATCTTCATAGCTGCTTCCGTTGACAGGTTTATTTGAAAACCCAGTGTCAGTAAATATATGGGTGTGTTGGGCTAAGGAGTCTTCTACAGTAGGTGTCTGTGACTTGTTGGCGACAAATTCAAAAATAAAATAAAATAAACGAACAGCATGCACTTCACTTGTTTCCGAAATAATATATATACATTCAGGACAAGTTAAACGTATGTACAAAATTCCTCACACTATGGAGTTCATAGTTATATGTTAAGCACTATACAGTTTTCTTCTTTCTGTAAAAAAGTCCACTGAGGCCTATTCAATTGCTTTAGAATTCAGTTGACAAGCCGAACTAATTTTCTCTATTTCTGTCGCCACACTATCCGCGGTTGTATCCTGTACTTCAAAAATCGTCTGCTCCTTAGCATTTCGAAGAATCGTCTGCCTTTTGTCAAAGTCCACTCAAGCTTCTTCAATTACATTAAAACACCCTTTGACGAGACAACTTATTCTCCTTATCTTTTACGAAATTGTTAATTTCAATCTAACATATCAACCGTTAGGCCTTTCACTCCCACGACGATTAACTTTGCACTTAACTTTTCTCTGACCGAACTTCTCCTTCTCGTGACTTTACTTTACTCTCTTCTCCTATTTCTTTTCGTCTATTGGCCACTATTTATACGTCTATCATTTTGTTCTTCTAGAAATCTCTATATCCTCGACACCAATGGATTACACGTGATAGCCTCGACATCAATGAATTATAAACACAACTTACGATTCTTACCGAGTTACGTAACAAAACTTATCATAACTATCGCCCTTGAAATAACTGCTTTAAACTCTCTCGTTATGAAAAACAAAGACAAAACACTCATGAAATATTCACTCACAAAATTAATTAATAAATAATACCTACATTAAACAGTTTTTTATATTTGACACTCAGGAATATAATGTGAATAGAGTAAAAGAGTATCTTTGATTCAACGTTATTGTCGTCGATATAAAGCTAAAATACGAATAACAAATGTATTTGGTAAGTATTTTGGTTTAATTAACGAACAAACCAAATAGCAAAATGAAAATCTAATATTTGTAGCAGAGATGGGTATCTCTGCTTGTGATGTACTTTAAGTAGGTTTTTCCACATCATGGGAAATCTAGCATATTATATTTTATTACTTACAATACATTAAGTCTGTCATTGGTTTTACATCTCCTTTGTTTATATGTGTTTGTGTGCAAAGTGATAGTTGTGTAGTTAGTTATTTCTGAATTGGAGTTTCTTGGTATTACGTTAGATATATTCTGACACTATAATAAACATTATTAACGATATTAATTGGGATATTCTTACTGAAATCACTTTTTGTTTTTGTGTGTATAGAAATGTACAGTTTTCCACACGTTATCAAGGCTATTGATATCGTAAATGTCAGTCCATACTTTCTATGGACAAAGGTACTTGACCGCTGTTGACCGATTGAGAGCTTTGTAAATAAAAAAGGTTTTTGAAGCTATTTTTTTTTAGAATGGGACTGGAAAGAGTAATTTAGTTGACTATGGTAGTCAAACATCAACTGGCTGTCGTAAGATTAATTATAGCGTTTTCACCTTTAGAAAAATCCTGAACAGGTTCCGGATCTCGGATCCGGAGAGATCTGGCAGAAATCAAGCACTGATAAATACTTTTTTATGTCTGAAATTCCCTGAATGATGGTTGAAAGGTAATCTGTTTTCAAGACCTAGGTAATTTGGTGATCTAATAGTTTCCTGGACTGACATGAAAAGCTTGTCCTTTGTTATCCACACTGTTACTAGATCAGACATGTTCATACCTAGTTTCTCATTAAATATCAGGAGGGCAAAGGCTTTTAGCTGTTGCTCTTTCAGGATTAAATTTTAGAATGGTCAAAGCTTTTAGCTGCTATTCAATCAATATTAAAGATCAAGATGGTAAAGGTTTTTAGCTGTTGCTCTTTCAGGATTAAATATTAGAATGGTCAAGGCTTTTAGCTGCTATTCAATCAATATTAAATATCAGGATGGCAAAGGCTTTTAGCTGTTGCTCTTTCGGGATTAAATATTAGAATGGTCAAGGCTTTTAGCTGCTATTCAGTCAATATTAAATACTAGGATGGCTGAGGATTTTAGCTGCTACTCAATCAAGAGGATATACTAGGATGAAATAGGCTTTTATTTGTGATTCCTTCAGGATTAAATGCTACGATGACTAGGCTTTTAGCTACTATTCCATCAGGATTAAATATTAAGATAATCAACCCTATTACAGGGCTAGAACAGAATAAAGGCGGCATTGTTTTATTACACAGCGAGTAGACTATATCAATGAAATATTCGGTTTCATTCTTAATAAAATTTGTTTTATAAAAGATTATAAAAAACGCTTTAGATAACTTGTAAATAGTGACTTATTTTGTACGCTGTGATAGATACAAAAATTATTTGCATATCTCAAAATAATTAAAGGAAAGGGCTTATTTTACACACTATGTGAGTTAACGGAAAGGATTAATTTTACTCACTATGTAAGTTAACGGAAAAGATTAATTTTACACACTTTTTGAGTTAAAGGAAATGGTTAATTTTACACACTATGTGAGTTAATTTGGTTTGTATTGAAGTTAGCACAAAGCTACTCGAGGCTAACAGCGTTATCCGTCCCTAATTTAAAAGTGATAGACCAGAGGGAATGCAGTCAAACAAGACCAGCCATCGTCAAATTTTGGACTACTTTTTTACAACCGAATAGCGGGTTTGAATGTCATATTACAACACCCCCATGACTGAAACGGCGAGCATGTGCGATGATAGGATTCGAATCGATGGCCCTAAGATTGCAAGTTGAGCTCCCTAAACCAGGCTATGACAGGCCAAATCAATGAAGACAGAAACTTAGCACGTTATGAATATTAGTTTATTAGGCCTAACATAAGATTTCAACTAGAAATTACCTTCGTTTACTTGGGAGAGAAAATGCAATCGCCAGAGTTTATTTTCAGTTGTTTGCTTCTAATACAATATTTACTATTTTTATATAAGTAGCTTTATTTTACTAACTACGCTATTGAATTAGAAAGATATTTTAGTTCATGCTTCTGTGTTTATGAAGTTAAACACGAAGCTACACAATGGGCTATCTGTGCTCTGCCCACCAGGGGGTATCGAAACACGATTTCACTGGGGGGGGGGCATGCTTCTGACCATGGTATGTATCTGATATATTACTGATTTGTTTGTGTGTTCGTTGATTACTCAACCGGATCATGTTCTATCAATGTACTTTAGTTTGAAATATAAAGGAAATCCGACGTTAAATAGTGCTGTGACTGTTTACACATCAAATACAATTAACTATTTGTTGAACGTAGTTACGAGTAATCTGTCAAGTCGCAATGAAGAGCATTAGATGTTATGAGAAAATCTACGTGAACTCTTTATTGAAGAAGTGACATATATTTTAGGGAAAAAAAATCTTTGGACCAAAAGACAGACGCTACTTTCAGTTAAGCTAGATTTTTTCAAGTCTTTTCTTGTTATTTCATTCTTCTTTTTTAACAAGTTAAACTCTGTAAATTACCATAGTCACTTTTTGTGTAAATGACACAAGATACGAATCTGATTTTTATTAGAATTATAAAACAGGAAGTTAGTTAAGGCAAAATAAAGTTAACTTAACCTGGATTTACATAATGTGTTTTTCATTATTGCTCATAAAGACTTGCTTATTCCAACTTTTTTTGTAAAGCATCATTTTTCACATTTTAACACAGTCAAAATCTTGAATAAACGAAGCATTGTTAGAAGTTTTGATTCCTTGCAAACATTGAATGTTATAATAAAGGTGTGTTTTTTATGCATTTTTATGCACTGACGTTTACATTTGTCATAAAATTATTGTAAAGATTCTGTATAAAATCATAACGTATTAGTTTCTATTGAATTCTTGCAGGTCTCAAAAACTTCCCAGTAAACTTCGAAAACACTGAATATTATTAACTGTATAACAAAGAATGAGTTGTATCTTACTGCTTGGTTAAGTTAAAGCTATGCTTTTTCGGTTAACCATAAAAAAACAAAAACACTTTGGACTAAACATTCCAGAGGCTTCTCCCGTTCCTAATTATGAAACTAAACATTCCAGAGGCTTCTCCCGTTCTTAATTATGAAACTAAACATTCTAGAGGCTTCTCCCGTTCCTAATTATGAAACTAAACTTTTCAGGAAATGAAAATACCACAATTTTAGTATCATGTGGAATAAATCAATACTATTTTTCAAGGGTATTTAAGACAATGCATACTTAGTAGAGCTTTGTCTAATACGGAGAGTTGAGTACGTTATACCAAAACGATTTTGAATATGAAATAAACAACAAAAAACAACAACAACAACAAAAAAAAGAAAAAAAAAGCCTAATTAAAGTCTCGGTGGGATGGAATGTATAAGAAGAACATTTGACATTTTTGGAGTTTTGTACATAGTGTGGTGCCACTGAAACTGGTTGCTTTTGGAAAAGGTATGTTTCCCAAGCAAAATATTCATACACTCGTATCATAAATATGTGCTCAGCTCAGGGATTTATAATTTCCAAGGAGATGATATCCCCTGTACTTAATGGAGTTGATAAGCAAAGGAATATGGGTTAACAGAAAGGTCGTAGTAAGCAAAGTTGTAACAGATGAGAGTTTGCGAACACACAGTTCATAGTAGGAAACATCACGAAGAAAGTCACGTGTACACAAGTTGCTTCCATGAGATATATATCTGTTAAAACGTTGCATACCTCAAGCAGCTGGAGAATGAATTGGGCATTCATGCTATTCCATAAGAAGTCATATAGGTCAAGTCGATAGATGCAGGGCCTATCGTTTTCTGTGAAAGTAGAGCGTTGAAATGGGCGCTAAAAAACCGTCATCCTCGTGCACTAGATGGATTATGAAAATAAGTAGGACGAGGTGGAGTGCTTTGAACATAACAGCCTTAACGAAGAAGTATTCTGCAATGGAAAATACGCTGCAGGACTACTGTCAAGATGCATGTTAGTCAGATAGAGCATGACCGGACAATGGCTACGTTGACTGTAAATATCCATCTATGTTTGTAAAAGTTAATATATATTGAAATTACTCTTTATAATTATTCTAAGTGAAGATAGCAGAAGATAGACAACCTTAAAAATTTCAAATATCTTATTAAATAAAGTATCATCGAACAAATAAATCTGTAATAGATTCTTTAAGACACAAAGATGGTAATACTAAACATTTGATCTGCGCAGTTGATCCTTTAAGACACAAAGATGGTAATACTAAACATTTGTTCTGCGCAGTTGATCTTTTAAGACACAAAGATGGTAGTACTAAACATTTGTTCTGCGCAGTTGATCCTTTAAGACAAAAATATGGTAGTACTAAACATTTATTCTGCGCAGTTGATCCTTTAAGACACAAAGATGGTAGTACTAAACATTTGTTCTGTCGATGGAACATTTAATCACAGATTATTTAAGAACCCAACAGAAAGATAGTCGATGGAACATTTAATCACAGATTATTTAAGAACCCAACAGAAAGATAGTCGATGGAACATTTAATCACAAATTATTTAAGAACCCGACAGAAAGATAGTCGATGGAACATTTAATCACAAATTATTTAAGAACCCGACCAGAAAGAT
>NW_013668920.1:91085-101387 GCF_000517525.1 Limulus polyphemus | reverse complement strand
AGAAAGATAGTCGATGGAACATTTAATCACAGATTATTTAAGAACCCGACAGAAATATAGAATCATCTGAAGTAATTTAGTCACATTTGCGCTCACTGAAGTGTGACTTATCATTGTGTTCTTTGCCTCTTCCACCAGTTAAAAACGTATTTTTTCTTTTTCACCGTTTCATTAAAACGTATTTACTCCCGCATTCTGTTGTTTGTATGCTGTTTAGATCACTACCATATTTATTTCTATTCGTCGTAGATCTCCTGTATATATTTTGGTACAATATCTCCTATAATCTGTACTATTGTAATTGCCCTATTTTTCAATAGTGCATTAGCCCTAAAGTAGACATGGGGGTGGTTTGCCAAGCATTAAATATATTCTTGTGTTACGTGAACCTTTGACAGCAACATCTTAAGTGAATAACTACAAAAGCATAAGCACAAAGTTTCCAGTCATCAAATACATTATTTATTGTTTTGAGTGAAAGCACCATAACAATAAATTTCTGGAAGAACTTGCAAGTTTTTCTCTCCACTAAACCTTATTTGTAAAGTTCTCTACTTTATTTAGTAGCTTTTCATCTTTGAGATTTGATTTTAAGCACCATAAAAACTTTCCAAAACACATAGGATCTAGTACACCTTCCAATGTTTTATCAAATCCAAGTATTCCTTCAATAAACTGTATCCCTTCCAATGTTTTATCAGATCTAAATATTCCTTCAATAAACTGTATTCCTTCCAATGTTTTATCAGATCTAAATATTCCTTCAATAAACTGTATTCCTTCCAATGTTTTATCAGATCTAAATATTCCTTCAATAAACTGTATTCCTTCCAATGTTTTACCAGATCTAAATATTCCTTCAATAAACTGTATTATTGCTTGGACCAAGTGGTTGAATTTTTACCCTTTCAGTTTAAATAACAGAGCATGGGTAAACGCCGAGGATTTAAAGTATTTGAAATGTAATCAAGTACTATTACTCTTAGGAGTTGTTGGTAATAGGTTTTTCTTTTCACATCTCAATGTACTCAAAAGGACTTTGAAATTCTGGATTAACTGTGCATCAACAAATCTTTACCCAATTATTTTGTCAATAATCTTTATCTTTTCTTACATTAGCCAAAGAGAAATATTATGTGGCAAAAATGGGTAATTCCATGACAAAGTAGCTAACGATCTAATATCCAAAGTCAGTTTTACTATAGTAAATGTTATTATTTCCCACTTTCCCCCAAGAATTAGAAATGAAAAGTCAGGATTTTTAATAATACATATAAGATTTGCAAAAACATTTTGCATACACGAACTGTGTCATGTATTTAAAAGTTATACATTTGCACCGAAAATAACATCATATTTCTTTTCGGTTTTTGAACCATTCTTAAAGTGAATTTTCATCTTCAATTTCTAAAGAAATGTTCACCAGCAATCACAAGAATATCTAAACGTTTCTCATTTTATTTTATTCAACATAAAAATAATTAATGATGTTACGTTTTCCTCCCCTAAATGTTTTCCAGAATTCTCTCATATTCCTGTTGCCACGAATAAATAATAATAATAATGAAAACTTTAATTCATGTTGAAGCCAGAATGTAAAACTGAGGAAAACTTTAATTCATGTTGAAGCCAGAATGTAAGACTGTAAAACTCACTCATGTTTGGTGGGATATTTTACAATATGGAGACATGGTTTAAAGCGTCAAATGTAGAGTGTCTGACCTCCTAAAACTGGCATTAAAGTGAAGGCTTTTAGCTTCCATTCCATCAGAACTAAATATCAATATGACCTATGAGTTTAACTTCTATTCAACCAGGGTTAAATATCAAGATAACCAAGGATTATAGCTGAAATTCCTCTAGGATTAAATACTAAGATGACCAAGGAATTTAGCTAATATTTCACCAGGATTAAGTATTAAGGTGACTAAAGCTGATAGCTGATATTTCACCAGGATTAAGTATTAAGATGACTGAGGCTGATAGCTGATATTTCACCAGGATTAAGTATTAAGATGACTAAGGCTGTTAGCTGATGTTTCACCAGGATTAAGTATTAAGATGACTAAGGCTGTCAGCTGATATTTCACCAGGATTAAGTATTAAGATGACTGAGGCTGTTAGCTGATATTTCACCAGGATTAAGTATTAAGATGACTAAGGCTGTTAGCTGATGTTTCACCAGGATTAAGTATTAAGATGACTAAGGTTTCTATAGCTATTACATTAGGATGATTTAAACTTTAAGCTACTGACACAAAAACAAAATTTCGACTGAGCAATTTTATGTATATAAATAAAACCTGAATTTCATATGCTCACGTGCAGAACAAAGGACTTATAGTTGATCTGAGCGAAGAGCAGAGTAATCTTTGTTTTGAGTGTACAGGTACTAAGAAATTTTACAATAATATGGTGTTATCGTTTGATAAACTATAAGAATGATTTAAGAGCTTATTACAATGACGACAACGGTGTTTACTTTAAAGAACCTAGACGTTTCAATGTTGTGAAAGTTTATCCAGGCTACTCTTCATTATTTTGAAATATCGATTTAAGTGCTCACGGGTCGAGGGCTCAAATCCCGATACCAAACATGCTCACCTTTCAGTCGTGGGGGGCGTTATTATGTGAAAGACAATCCCACTATTCGTTCATAAAGAGTAGCCAAACAATCGGTAGTGTGTACTGTTGAATAGCTAGCTGCCTTCCCTCCAATCTATCACGTCAAAAATTAGGGACGGCTAACGCAAGTATCCCTCGAGTAACTTTGCGCGGAATTCAATAAACCATAGCTAGTTTCCCGCATTAGTCATTATCGTGTTGTTGACATTTATTGCACAGTTAGAAAATACCCCCCTATAAATAAAAGAATAAGATTAAACTATGGGTGTAAAATACTGGAAAAGATTGCAGTGTTACTTGATTTTTTTAAGGTGTGGAAAACATTTTGTTTTTCAAATCGAGCGTGGTGTATGACAACAATCTGCAAAGTGAAAGGCACCGTTTTTAGGCTTAAAACGTCTCTTAATCTAGTACTAATCGCTGCTTTAAGCAATAAGTGTATTTATTTTGATAACGTTCGGACACGAGCTTTATCAGAGCTAATTTCTAGAAGACTATGTTGTTTGATGGAATTAGGACACGGATGTGTGCACGAGTAATCGATAGACCAGGAGAGAATAGCCATCATTTATTGTGTTAAACGCAGTAGTGGGAGAAGAAACGTTGATAGTAAACGTTGTGTTGTGGGGAAGATTCAAGTTCATTTATTGTGTTAAACGCAGTAGTGGGAGGAGAAACGTTGATAGTAAACGTTGTGTTGTGGGGAAGATTCAAGTTCATTTATTGTGTTAAACGCAGTAGTGGGAGGAGAAACGTTGATAGTAAACGTTGTGTTGTGGGAAGATTCAAGTTCATTTATTGTGTTAAACGCAGTAGTGGGAGGAGAAACGTTGATAGTAAACGTTGTGTTGTGGGGAAGATTCAAGTTCATTTATTGTGTTAAACGCAGTAGTGGGAGGAGAAACATTGATAGTAAACGTTGTGTTGTGGGGAAGATTCAAGTTCATTTATTGTGTTAAACGCAGTGGTGGGAGGAGAAACATTGATAGTAAACGTTGTGTTGTGGGAAGATTCAAGTTTCTTGTTCAGAGCCAAGCTGTTGTTACCCAGATATGTTGTAAGGATGAGCTAGTTATGACTGTGTTATGTTTCACTGTAAATTTATTTCTATATTCTAACCGTTTTTCAGCTCACTTTACTTGTTTGCCCTGTTAAAAACTACAGTTACTATGATGTCGGCAACGTTCTCTTCAGCCAGGCTGTCGAAAGAAAGTGCCTGCCCTTGTTTCTCTTCCATATGCTATTTGCTTAACAAAATAATCTGTTTGTTGTCATAGTTGTTATCCTACGTTTAGTGAATTCCACATCGATTTCACGAAATTGCGAGGCATTCTGTGAAAATGAACATCAATAATGTGGTTCAAATGATGTGAGCATTATTTATATATATTGTTATTATATATGATTGTTATATGGGCACTCTACGTGTCTGATTATATTAGAACCTCAAATTTTTAATTAATAAATCATACATTCATTTATTCCGTTTGATTTTTGTGAAATCTGAAGTCTGTGAAAGTAAACTGTACGACGACGTTTCCTGCGAGTCTGACATACACTACTTTGTTCTGAAATATTTTAAGTACTTCTGCTGTTTGCTATGCAATCAATTATCTATCACACTGTAGAAGAAATCAACTAGCGCTCAAAACTCTATACTGCAATAACTCCTCAGATTCAGATTCGGATATAACTGAACACATTACGAATAAAGGACACTGCAGAAGAAATCAACTAGCGCGCAAAACTCTATACTGCAATAACTCCTCAGATTCGGATATAACTGAACACATTACGAATAAAGGGTTGCGGGCGTCCACAATTATTTGATTCGGATATAACTGAACACATTACGAATAAAGGACACTGCAGAAGAAATCAACTAGCGTGCAAAACTCTATAATGCAATAACTCCTCAGATTCGGATATAACTGAACACATTACGAATAAAGGGAACTGCAGAAGAAATCAACTAGCGTGCAAAACTCTATAATGTCCTGATCACATTTTTTTTTACTCGTGACAGGCCATCATTTGTCAAAATTCACATGACAATAAGTTATCAAGATAAACATAACACATGTGTGCTGCTCAAAGTTACAACTTATCATATGCAGTTCCCTTTCCGGGCTACCCTTTAGAATATGTTTACAGTAGTAACCGCGTTCTGGTAACATTTGTCATTTTTGTTTCAGCGAACAGTTTGTTTACTAAATTAGTAGACTGAACCGGTTTCGTTTAGTAAATTAATCGAATGAACTGGTTTCGTTCACTAAATTTATAGATTGAACCGATTTCCTTCAACAAATCAATAGAATGAACTGGTTTTGTTTACTAAGTTAATAAATTGAACAGGTTTCGTGAACTAAATTAATAGATTTGACTGATTTCGTTCACTAAATTTATAGATTGAATGGCTTTGTAATAATTAGGAGTTTAACTAATTTATAGATTGAATGGCTTTGTAATAATTAGGAGTTTAACTAATTTAAAGATGCAACTTTGTATTCTAGTGTTAAAATACATTACTTCCATATGAATGAATAAGTCCTAACTTGGTTTTAGATTTCAAGAAATGTGACAGAATAAAAGAACTAAACTCTGAAAACCAGAATATATTTTTTGTAACATAGATCAAGACCAAATCAGTGTCGTAAGAACATTGTTACGTAGTTTCCAAGTACGTGGTGAAAGATCCAAATAATGGTAGTAACAGTGACAATCAGGTGATAAAAGACCAAAATAGTGTTGTAAGAACATTGTTACAGTGGTATCCAAGTGCGTGGTAGAACGCCCAAATAACGAGAAAAGGTAGCAGTAATAGTGACAACCAGGTGATAAAAGACCAAAATAGTGTTTTAAGAACATTGTTACAAAGAAATTAACAAAGTGGGCAAGTAATATGGGCCGAAAAAGAGAATTTCTGAGTGTAACAATTATTCACAAGTCTGATTCTATCACACTAGAGTCTGATATTTCATTTCACTACAGAATACAGTTTTAAAGTGTTTTATTGGTTCCATGAGTTTGTCTATATCATTCTTACGCGAATGAATCATTATAAACAATAAGAATGGAGATGTCTTTGTTTTTTACTTTTATAATTTGGAAATTTGTCGTACTCTGTCTGTGATATTCGTAAAGGATTAGAATAAGTTGTACATTAGTTTGTTGTAAAACTGTGATAATAATAGGCTTATATATTTCAAAATTATAGTTTTGTGATTTAGTGATTAAAATCTGTTGTTTAATTCCAAATCCCTGTGATGTATTATTTGAGTTATTTTCTGTTGTTTAATTCCAAATCCCTGTGATGTATTATTTGAGTTATTTTCTGTTGTTTAATTCCAAATCCCTGTGATGTATTATTTGAGTTTTTTTTTCTGTTGTTTAATTCCAAATCTCTGTGATGTATTATTTGAGTTATTTTCTGTTGTTTAATTCCAAATCTCTGTGATGTATTATTGGAGTTTTTTTCTGTTGTTTAATTCCAAATCCCTGTGATGTATTATTTGAGTTATTTTCTGTTGTTTAATTCCAAATCCCTGTGATGTATTATTTGAGTTATTTTCTGTTGTTTAATTCCGAATCCCTGTGATGTATTATTTGAGTTTTTTTTCTGTTGTTTAATTCCAAATTCCTGTGATGTATTATTTGAGTTTTTTTTCTGTTGTTTAATTCCAAATCCCTGTGATGTATTACTTGAGTTATTTTTTTCATGCGTTAATCAGTACATAGTGTTCATATTAGGACTGTTAATCACCCTACCTTAGCGACGTTCACTTGGAATACATTTTATAACATTAAATTTGACTTGTAGATTACAACTTTGTTTTATGACTTGTATAACGGCTTTGACGTGATCTTCCACTCAGATAGAGTTTCTTTAAGAGCTTGCTAATTGGAGTCAGCTCGTGTGTATGGGATATCAGTCTACCTTATCAGTTGTATTCCGCTCTAGTCTCATGCGAACTGGGAACAAGAATCCGTGTAAAACATCAATGTTTTAATTAAAAAACAACAACTTCAGACGTGGTGAATTCCAAATTAGTTACAGCGTAAATTCTGATGGTCATAAGTTGCAGAACAAGTTAAATATTTTGGGTTTTGTATAATTAGTGACTTTGATCCTTGTAGGTGTTACTGCTAATTGCTATAGTTAAAACTCTGCCAAGAAAATTTTCCGTTCACTCCATGAACTATTACATAGTTATAAGTTTTTATACATAAGTTGTAAACTCGAGTGTAGGGTTATGCAGTTTTAGAAGTTGAACACACATGTTGAAGTTTCTTTAATTTCATTAAAGAAATGTGGTAAAGATACCAATGCTGTCGTCATTGATTTTCTGGAATCCAGTATATTGCGAACGAAGTGTAACGGTGTTCTCGTGAAATTAGATTGATCTTTCTCTAAAATGAAGAGATTTTTCTACAAGTAGTGGAGATTGGAAATATCCCAGGCTCTCGTATTGATCGCATCTACAAACCGTAATCTTTACTGAAGTGGGCAGCAATCAAGATATGTGATATACTTTAATATTTTACCGTGAACTGCGAAATGTAAACTATTTGACACTCTAAAACCAATCAGGAAGAATCTAAACAGAAATTTAGATTTTCTTCGTTTCGTTGTGTTAGACTAGATCGTTCGAGATATTCTAAAATATAGGCATATATTAATATGGTTAATTAAATAAAGAGTAATATAATATATCTCGTGTTAAGTATATCATTTTTTTTCTCTTTCTCTTTATCGGTACCCGGGGGAACAGCGGTAAGTATATGAATTTACAACGCTAAAATCAGGGATTCGATTCTCCTCGGTGGACACAACAGATAGCCCGATGTGGCTTTGCTATAAGAGATAGTCACAATTTTTTTTAATCGATATTTCTGTCTGTCTGTCTCCATTCATCTATTATGTAGATTTTTTTTCCGCTAATTCCGTTTGTTTATACACGGTGTAAATGGTACTGCTACAAGTCTTTAAACAAAAACAGGAAAATTCAATATAATATACATACATTATAACTGAGGCTCCAAGGACAATGCCTCTTAGCATACATACTAACTATTGCTTTGAATTTTTTCCTATTTTCACCAAGATGATAGATAACAGTATGATTAAACCTGGTTAATCTTAGGTTGATGTATCTAATGATTTAAACGTAGATTTTCTCGAAGTTTCGTGTTAGGTTTCAAAGTCTGCCTCAAGTAACTGTATTTTTAGTTGTGATGTCATAGAAAGTTCTGTATGTGTGTGACTATCTCGAAGAGTTTATTCAAAAAAGTACTAAAGAAATATTATCTTACTTTCTCTGAAAGAAAAAGTCTTACTAATTTCGTTTCCAGGAATTGGCGGATAGTGTTTTTCATGACTACAAAATCATGACTACAAATCATGACTACAAAATCATGACTACAAATCATGACTACAAAATCATGACTACAAATCATGACTACAAAATCATGACTACAAAATTCATGACTACAAAATTCATGACTACAAATCATGACTACAAAAATCATGACTATAAATCATGACTACAAAACTTTGTACGATAGTACAGAGTTATTTTTCATTTTTAATTTAGTTCAATTATGAAAATTGACTGTTATTAGTTCGAAAGTAATTGTTCTATTCCATGCAGTGACACAATGAAATGCTGTGATCAACAATCAAAAGGCAACGGAAACTGTGACAATTTTGTACAGTTTATTTAACGTTACAAATGCATTTACTTAAAAACACTATTTTAAGATTTTTTTCAGAAACAAACATAGAACAGAAAATGTGTTTGACTTTCAGGTTATATACGAACTATTAAAAAAAATATTTAATACAACACATAAGACAAATTGGTATTGAATCATGACTACAGACTAATGTGACTTATTTACGGTATATTGTTTACAACATAAATATGTACATAAATTAGTAACACAATCAACCAATCGTGGCTGCAGCCTCTCACTCACATTTCTTACTTCACAAGTATAGTTCCAAAAGTAACACCAAATTCAACTTACACAGTGACACTAATTTTGGAAAGAGGTGATAAAGCTAGATTCTTAAGTTAGATTGTAGAATGTATTAGGAGAGTGTTTTATCAGAAAACGTTTGACTTTTGCTGCAGGATTAACAAGATACGAGAAAATGACATGTAAAAAAGAGAGAGTAGAAAAATAAGTGAGAAATTTGTTAACATAATTTGAGCAAAAGTTCTGATAAATAGGAGAATATGATTTTCTTCTTTGGAATCATTAATTTGTGTAGTATATAATTAAATAATTAATAACCAATTATAATCAGAATTTTGTAGATTACTTTGGATGTAAGCAAAATATTCGTGTAATGTTCAAAAGTTGGTTCAGCTATGAAAAATTTAAATAAATCATAAAACAGATTAAATATCAGTGCTCATCGTTTTCTCTAAGAGAACTTTATCTGAAGGATTTAACAACGAGTTTATTATACAGTGATTTTTTTTAATATTTTGTGCTAGATTTAACGTATTTCTAAGGATTTATAAAGACCTTGTGCTTATTGCATGATGAGTGAATTAATTTCATTGTCATTTCATCGCGTTTAAAAAATAGAGGGTCGCAATTATAATACGGAAAACTTATGAGTTTTATGAGACACTTACTAAGTGTCTTTTCTTCTGTGCAATACTGAATATTTTGAACACACCCAGCGTTATATAAATAAACAATTTAAAACATCTATCCAAAGAGGCCAAAATTTTTGATCGCAAAAGCACATTAATTAAACGAATAAATCACAAGAATATTAAAAAATAAGGATCTTCTACTCCCGTCATCAGGAGTCAAAATGATAAAAAAAACGAATCATTAGGCAACACTTTGTAAACGAACGATATCGTTCGAGAGTAAGTTAAAAAATAAAAGATTTCGGACCTGACTGCGACAAATTTACATCAGTACAGATATAACTGAAACAAGTTTGTGAGATTTAGGCAAATAACACGTTCAGTGCCGGTGATCTGACGAAAGACAGTAGACTGATGCACAGCGGGTTCGGTTCACTGAAAAAAATCACAATCTCTCAGTCACCGGAAACTGTTTTAGTACCCCGTAATCAGATCTAGAAGAGATAGATAAGGTATTTCTTAATCGTATCTCTGAGTAATCTCTTCACATACGACAGGTTATTATCGTTATGTAGGGAACGGCGTTGTTAGACAACCGTCGATACAACAGGCCTTTTCCGATCCGTTCTTCCACCCTGAAAAATAAAGATAGATAGTATTTCTGTTGTCCTTCATAGTGATAAGAGAGAGTGGAGCATGAAAATATTTCAAACATAAAACTATACGAATTTACGATATTAAGAACTAAAGAAACACACACACACATAAAAAAAGGTTTAATTATTTCTTACACACTTCGTCCATGATATTAGATACGGTAAAAATATTGATTGACATATCGTTACTGTTAGTTGTAATATAACCCAATCAATACTAATGTTGTATGTTGGAAATATAGTGTCTGTTTGTTTTTTGAATTTCGCGCCAAGCTACACGAGGGCTATCTGCGCTAGCCGTCCCTAATTTAGCAGTGTAAGACTAGTCATCACCACCCACCGCCAACTCTTGGGCTACTCATTATAACGCCCCCACGGCTTAAAGGGCGAGCATGTTTGGTGTGACT
>NW_013668920.1:87775-90256 GCF_000517525.1 Limulus polyphemus | reverse complement strand
ACTGAAATTTATCAGATATGGGGGGGGGATATATCTTTTAACTTGCAAATAGGTATCATGGTAATGTCAAAGGAAGTAAAACAAAGTCACTTTTAAAAACGTGGAATTTGGTAAAATAAAATAAAAATAAAGTCATTTCTCCTTAAATAAAAGAAGAAGCATGTAAGTTTGTTTAATTCTTTGATGTGTTTATTTTTTTTATTTTGCTCAAAGTTTGATTTGAATTTCGCACAAAGCTACACGAGGGCTATCTGCGCTAGCCGTCTCTAATTTAGAAGTGATAGACTACAGGGAAGGCAGCTAGTCATCAACACCGCCAAATCTAGGGCTACTCTTTTACCAACGAATAGTGAGATTGACCGTCACATTATAACGCCCCCACGGTTGAAAAGGCGAGCATGTTTGGTCGGACAGGGATTCGAACCCGCGACCCTCAGATTGCGAGTCGAGCGCCCTAACTACCTGACCATGCCACGCTCTTGCTCAAACATACTTGAGGGTTATCTGCACTAGTTTTAGAGTAATATAGGCAGCTAGTCATCAATATCCACCGCCAACTCTTGGACTACTCTTCACCAATTAAAAGAGAGATTGACAGTCACGACTGAAATTCGAGTCAAGTTTCCTAGCCAAAGAAGCATGAGTTATTATTTGATAAATGAATGAACTGAATGAGCACACTGCCTTGTCTGGTCAGCTGGCCATAGACAGTTAGAAAACCTTGCTCGAAACTTATTAGCATCCATATCACCACAGCTGTTGGCCAAATGGCACTATAATATAATTATTGTTGTATTTTATCATAACATTTAGATGGCTCATAGAGAATTCCTGAGAAAATAGTCCACAGGCGTAAGTGTGTCCACTGCCTATAAAATGTGCTAAAATGGATTCATCTAAAACTCAGTGTGTCTCGAAAGAAAGGAATGGTGTTAAAGCATCCGTAATGTTCATTGCTGTCGACGTACGACCTCCGCCTATGTAATACGGTTCTGCAATCCATGCTATGGAGGTAATTTCTGATGGTATTGGAGTATATTTGAACCCCTCTTGCAACAGTTTCATGAGTTATTTTCCCCACAGCACGAAAAATCTGTTCATTTGGTTTTTGGGATTCGGGGCTGTGATGTTGTCCAGGAATTGAATTGTCACGTTTTTCAGTATAAATGGAAGTAATATCGGGAATGAAATGACCTGGCGATTACTCACTGACTTTGACCACCACTCTTATCGTCCAACTGTGTGACCTCGTGAAAGTACTTTTAATTCTCGATAATCTTCTGATTGTGAGACGACTGTTTATATATTCTGTGGCTGTTGCTGAAAAAATATCTTTAGATATATATATATCGGGGTTTTGTGCGTATAACGTCAAGAAGATGGTGGATTTATGTTCCCAGGGGTGTCTATTTGCTAAGCCTAACTGTTCACGACTATCCTCTAGGAATAATAAAAAGAATGATTGGTTCGATTGCAAAAAATAAATACATGTGGTCTAAACTGTCAAATTGACTTTCCGAAATTGGATTTCGAAATTATAATTAAAGTTTGTTACAAAATTATAATTTTACGTCCTCGAGATCTTCAGTATGTTATATCTTCCTCAAGCTTTTTTTCTCCACATTATTTCAGTTGAGTGAGTTTCATAGTACTAAACATTTTAGAAATAAATTATAAAAATAAAAAAACTAAAAGTTACGACCATAATTCAAAGCAAATAACATATTTTTGCGTTTTCGAATGAAACCCTAACTCTCATAAGTGTTTCAGAGTGAAACAAAGTAATAAATATCACATTAGTTAATAAGGGTGTAAAACAATCAATCAACGTTTCGGAGTGAAATAATTACTAATTTCCATACTATTGTTTCAGGGTTAACAAATATTAAATTCCATAAAACCGTAGAGGGGAATGAACATTAACTCATATATCATTGCTTCAGGGTGATATAAATCTAAAATTCCATAGCAATGAGGGGGCCGGGCATGGCCAAGAGGTTATCGTGCTGGATTGTGAATTGTTAACAGCGAAGGTTCTTAATTGATGAAACAAGGAATTCTAATCTTTATAAGTTGAAACTTAAGATACGGGTGACGAGGTTGAGTTTAATTACATAAATTATTGATTGATTCAGAGCGAAATGAATATATGATTCCATAAGATTTCATAACATCGTTTCAAAGTGTAAGCCCCCCCCTAGTGGCACAGGGGTATGTCTGTGGACCTACAACGGTAGAATCCTGGTTTTGATACCCGTGGTGGGCAGAGCACAGATAGCCCATCGTGTAGCTTTTTGCTTAACTTCAAACAAGGAATTAGTATGTAGTATACTTATTAAATTCAATGAAATTTATCTTGTAAATTTATTTATTTATTTTTTTTTCTCTTTTTTTGTGACTTTTTAACTGGTGCATTGAGAAAAGTCTGGCTCATCAGCTGGTTCTATTTTATTTAATTTCTTACAACCCGATTTGATTGTC
>NW_013668920.1:79024-86732 GCF_000517525.1 Limulus polyphemus | reverse complement strand
ATAAATTATTGATTGATTCAGAGCGAAATGAATATATGATTCCACAAGATTTCATAACTATCGTTTCAGAGTCGTAAGCCCCCCCCCCCCCCCCAGTGGCACAGCGGTATGTCTGTGGACTTACAACGGTAGAATCAGGGTTTTGATACCCATGGTGGGCAGAGCACAGATAGCCCATCGTGTAGCTTTTTGCTTAACTTCAAACAAGGAATTAGAATGTAGAATACTTATTAAATTCAATAAAATTTATCTTGTATATTTATTTATTTTTCTCTTTTTTGTTACTTTTTAACTGGTGCATTTAGAAAAGTCTGACTCATCAGCTGGTTCTAATTTATTTAATATCAGACAACCCGTTTTCATTATCCTTCGAAATTTATGAGAAATTATGAGAGCTACAGTTAATTGAGAAGGCGAAAAAATATCAAACAGTGAAAAAAATAATGTATCTTAATAACCTATGGCCAAATCAAATAAGTATTAATCTTAATCAGTCGGAGATGTATTTATCCAACAAGATGGATTTGCTAATCTGTGCAGCCTACTTGTCTCAGGTGGACTGTTTAATGAGTGAGATAGGACGTAATGGTTAATCTATATACAAATGAACCAGACACTGTGTGCCATCACTCTAAAACAAACGATGTAATAACACTTCTGCTCAATTTGGTATATTACAGACCTATTCTATAATAGCAGTTACGGCAATGGTCAAATGATTCAGGCACACTGTGTAAAACCAGGTGTTCGTATTCACAAAGGTAAGTTACATAGGTTGACATACATATACTTTGCCAGACAATTTGTAGCAAATAACAAAAGCGAACGTATTACAAATAGGCTTTGTGAACGCGTTTCATCAGGTATTGTAAAATGATCAATATATGGGACAGAGAAATAAAATGATCAATATATGGGGCAGAGAAATCGAACACGTTTTTAGAAAGTATTTATTTCTAGGATGGCAGTCTGACAAGGAAATAAAAATGATGCTGTAATGTCAAAACTGTAACATTATGTTTAATTAAGAGTTTGATTAGAATAAACTGTAAACAATTACTGCAATATTAAGTTAACATTATGTAAACATTACTACAAACATTACTACAAACTAGAATAAACGCCGTCCTATGATTATTTTTCTTGAAAAGTTTTTTTTTTGGTGTACTAAACTTGAAGATAGCTTTTATATACGGAACATCTGTTAGTTGAGTTCTTGCACAGATTTTAAAATATAACGTTGATAAACGGAAACATCGGCACATATAGATACGTAGATCTTGAAAGTCGAATTGTTCAAAACTTGAAAATAGCGTTCATAACTGGACCAATTGTTGGTTGAGATGTTGCAAAAAAATATTTTTCTGGGAAGTACTGCACGGGAAAAGTGTTCGGATAGTGCTCGTTAGTCATACGCAACTTATTACATAGAAATGATTCAATGTATAGAGCCTAAAAGTTTCATACATTTTACTGATATAAACTGTAATGTTTTAAAAGTGGTATTGTTGATAGAAAAATAATACTTTTCTAAGAACTCCAGTTTCCATTACTACATTTAAAAATTATATAAATAAAGATGCAATCAAACCCTCACGTTCAGTCCTAGTGAAAGTCGTGTTTTTGTTGTAAGGAGAGCACTTATATTTAAAATTGTGTTCTGTTATAAAAAAAAATGGTTGTTGCACATATCAGTTATTTTTCTAAGTGTCTGAATCGTGAATACTCAGAGTGTCAAATTTTATATGGATTTGTGTTAATGGTACCATTCAAATGATTGTGCAGGAGTTTTGGTTACATACATAGATACTGACGTACACGCTACGTTCATTATAGGAAGATGTAGATATTATATCGACCAGTACTATATGTCTTTTTTTTCGTATGTTGTATTTCTTTATGTACTCTGATATGTGCGTTTGTGTCCCTCACATGGTGACTGGAAGGGAAGGTGAGGGCTTGTAACGCTTAAATTAGAGATTCGATATAGCAGTTGGCAAAGCGCAGATAGCCCAGTTTAGCTTTATACTTTAAAATAATGAAAAATGTGTACGTTTGTAATGCATAAACGATCACAGTGCTTTATGATTTCACGGTTCATGGTTCGCGTCCCGCTATTTGAGGACGTGGTTTCATTATAAAAGTGACGATCAAATATTACTATTCGATTAAAATAAACCAAGACTTGGCAGGATGTGCTGTTGAATAGCTGTCCACCCCCTCCAGAGATAACTAGTGTAAATAACACTTGTGTAGCTTTTGCTCAAATACCCGAAATAAATAAATAAACGTACCATGATTAATGTTACACTAGTATATTAAACTGAAGACAAAACAAACCTGATAACTTAAGTAAACATAAATAAAGGATTCAACAAGTTTCCTTTAGATTTATATTTTACAAAAATGTTTCTAATTACGTATTTGCGATCACTGCGTATGAAACAATATATGTATAACGTGTATTAAAGATATATTTAACTTCACGAAATGAAATGATAGGGTTACTAACTTCTTGTTCTCAACACTAGGTTTGCTAGCGTTTTAATATTCGCCTTGAACTCAAATTTGGCAGGAAGTAAAAGCCACTTGATTCAAATATTTAAGATATTTGCTTAATAAATTGTTGTCGTTTGATATCTCTAAGTTAAGTACATTTAACAGTTGTCTTTTTCTCAGCTTAGAATGCATGAAATAAACTAACCAATATACCTCAAAGTGATTCTTCAAGTTTGTATATTGGCAGTTATACCACTGATCAGAAACTAAGTGTTCTTCAAGTTTGTATATTGGCAGTTATACCACTGATCAGAAACTACGCTAAATGGCATAGCCCTTTGATTAATTATCATCTAGATCAGTAATAATAAATAATAACTTTTAGACCATAAATATGCTTAAGTTACTGAAGAGAAGAGTTTTTGGATTCATCTCTGGAGTTTATGGATACTTCTTTTTTGTACATTATGCATCACAGGGTTCAGTGATTTTCCCGACTAATATTTATAGATATTTTGGGAGCCCTTTTGTATTTGTGTATGAAAACAACAAGTTCACTCTTTATATTTCGAAGTCCAATCTCGTTCTTTAGTTATCGTCATTAATTCGTTATTAATTTAAATATATATCAAAAACATAGATTCACAAGTTCTGTATTTCTCGTTTTTATACACTTTAAGAGCATTTATTATGTGTTTGCATTACTAAAACCAAATATTGCATGCTTTTAAAACATAGACATACATTAGACTTACTTACATAGACCTAAGAACATTAGATTATATACAGGAATCTATAATATTTTGTTGTGTGTGTGTGTGTGTGTGTGTGAAGTAATATGAATTAAACTCTCGGCATCTATGTTCCTAAATAGCGCTCGATCGTAAAAAAGATAGCTATTTTACGAAATACAAATAAATACAGAATATTATATACCAATACAACAAACGTTTACTATAAGATCTATTGTTCACAGAGGCAATGTGAAAATAGAAAAGTCAATATTATATTGGTAATATTATATAGTATGGTAGCGAACAGAACCTTAGTTTCCTTACAGGGTAGTTTCATAACTAACCACGAACTTACTCTTCTATCACTTTTCAGGCTATTCATTAACGGTGTTTCCACAGAGTAACCATCCAACTCCTCCTCTGTCTCCATCCCTGGACATGATCGAAGATTGTGGCTCCTCTGGTGGTCAATATTTGCATATTCCGTATGCTCTACGTCTGTATTTCTCACCAGCTGTGTTTTAGTTTCGGGAAGAGACAGTACGGAATACATGAGTTCTTCCTGTGTAAGAAATAGGATGTTGAATACATGAAAGGTTTATTTACAACACCTTAGAATATACAAAAAATAAAATGAAATCTCTTTCCCGCATTTTCTTTTCAGAAACATTACAGTAAAATGTGGATGTCTTAAGAGTTGCACGCTACATCCAAATCAATCATTTTTTTCTCAATCTTTGGCATGTCACGAAACGTCTTGTCAAGACGAAATGACGATACTTTAGCAAACACGATATTTCATGACTGGACAGTGTTGGGAATTTCTAAAGGTACAAAACCGAAAAAAAACAAAAAAAACATTTCTTATGTATTGAAGAGAATCGAAACTTCAATGACTTCCTAATGATTTTATTACATTTGGTTAATTTCAATAAATTCTCAACATACTTTGAATTGGAAGTTTCTTACATAAACGTGTCTGTGAGACTTGACTGACCTGATTTGGAAGAAATTCCTGTTGAGCTATTACATTTTCATAGGTTCGATCCCTTTCAATCCTCAGGTTTTCATAAATCCTCTGGTTTCCTAGGTCAGCCATCTTAATTGCTGGGTTCATCACCATATCATCAAACTCAGTACCTGTGCCATTACAAAGGAAAAAATTAAGAAAGACCTATATTAATACCATTGGAAGCGATATGATATTGCTAAAGTAAATGTAAGTGTAAAAATATTACACAGTTATTTAAAAACATTTTATTGCACATTGGGTATATGTTTTGGTCACCTTTTGTCTGCCTCCAGCTTTTATTTTCAGTTAGTTATTCATTTTAATGGGAGAAGGGAGATTTTTGGAATAGATGGTTCACGTTTAAATTATGTAGGGGTTGATTTGTTTGCGAGGGCTATTAACTCAGCTGCACAGGAAGTTTTAAACTAGGACTAGACAGTGGTGTGAGCCAGGATAAGTTAAGCGCAAAAAATAAGATGTAGAGAAAAGTTTAGCATAGGAAATGAGTATAGAACTAGTTATAAGGATAGGCTTAATTGTTATTATTGTAATGCTAGAAATATAAGAAATAAAATAGATCTCTTTAGAGAGCTGGTAGGAATGGAGGATTTTGATATAATCGGAATAACTGAAACATGATTAAATATAGATGATTTTTATGACAGTAATGTCTTTAAAATACAGGGTTATGGGTTACTTAATAGGGATAGAGTACTAAAGAGAGGGAGAGGAGTGGCTTTATATGTAAAATTGAGTTACATCCTGTTGGACTTGAGGATATCAAAAATATTAGCAAGGAGAATGAATCCAGTTGGGTTTCTTTGGTGGATATAATGGGAAAAGGCTTTTAGTGGGAACTTCTTACAAACCACCAGATGATAATGATGAAATTAATGAGAAACTTTACAATGAGATTAAGATTTCAGCTGTTAATGAGGTCATAATTATGGGTGAATTTAATATCAGACATATAGATTGGGAAACGTTAGAGTCAAGCCATGAGAGAGAAAGGTTTTTGAAAACTGTTCAAGATGGTTTTCTTTACCAATTAGTCAAGGAATCGACTAGAAACAATGCTATTTTAGATTTATTGTTGACTTCTAATATAGAAATGGTTGAGAGGGTGGAAGTTGGAGAACATCTGGGTGCAACTGATCATTGCTCTACTAGGTTCGATGTTTTGCTGCATATGGAGATCACGAATAATGATATTTATGTTACCAATTTTAAAAAGGCAAATTTTAGAAGGATTCGATAAGAATTATTTGCTGTGAATTGGGCAACTGATTTGTTTGGAAACACTGATCAATTGTGGAAATTTTTTAAAGATAAATTTTTAAATACTCAAGAAAAACATATTCCATATAGAAAGAAATGGGTGGCTGAAAATAAAAACAGGTTGACTCACAAAGGGTATAAGATATAAAATTAAAGAAAAACATCACAAATTTAAGAAATTTAAATTGAAGACGGAAGATTTAGAAGATTATAGAATATTAAGAAAGTTGATGATACAGAAAATTAGGACATCAAAAAGGATGCATGTCAAAAGTTGGCTGAAAATGTAAAAATTAACAGTAAGAATTTCTTTAAATATATTAAGGGTAAACAAACTTTTAGGATGGAATAGGACCTTTGAGGGATGATAAAGGAAGGCTGGTATCAAATGATTATGAGATGACTGGGTTATTAAACCCTGCTTTTTCTTCCGTTTTTAATAATGATTTTTTTAAGGAATATTCCTCATTTTTGAACAGTTGCTAAAAGGAAACAAGATGTTAATTCTGAGATTATTAAAAATAATTGGGAAGTTTAAAGAACGCTAAGGCTCCTGGGCCAAATAATATTTCTCCAAGGGTTTGAAGGATTTTAAGTACTAGATATGTGAGCCACTTGCTAATATTTATTGTAAGTCCTTGAAAAGTGGGCAGATGCCAGAGGATTAGAAGTTGGCTAATGTTACTCATCTTTCCAAGATAGGAGATAAAAACGTTCCAGTAATTATAGGCCTATTAGTATTACATCAATTGTGACAAAAGTTTTGTAAATTTTGATAAAAAGATGTTTTGTAGAGTCGTTTAACAAAGTTTGGAATTTTATTGGATAGTCAACATGGTTTCACTAAGAGAAAATCTTGCCTCACAAATCTTTCGACACATTTTGAAAAGGTTACTGTTTATATAGATAAGAGAAAAGGTGTAGGTTTTGTGTATCTGGGTTTTCAGAAAGCATTTGACAATGTTCCACAGGGTTCTTATAAATGGAGTTCAGTCAAACTGGATTAACGTCACAAGTGAAGTATCTCAGGTCTCAGTCTTAGGACCTTTGATCTTTTTGATTTACATCAATGACATAGATGAAAGAATTGTCAATAAGTTACCTAAATTTGCTGATGATATGAGGGTTTTGGGTGTTTCTGGCTGTGAAAAGGATGCTGCTGCTTTACAAATGATTTAAATCATTTAGTTAGTTGGACGAATAAAAGGCAGTGGGTTTTAATTATACTAGGGAACACATATATAAATTTTGGCAGGGTAGGAGTCATCTTCAGCTAATAAAGTTTTATTTTTCAAACGGGTTGGTAAACCTTTGGAACGGGTTGCCTTCAGATGTTGTGAAAGCACTAAACTTAAGTGAGTTTAAGAGAAAGTTTGATAACTATAGGAATGATAATAGCTGGCTTTGAGTTTTTTTAATAGTTTTAGTTTATTTTAGAGGACGGGACAGTCTACATGGACCAATAGTCCCTTGCCCTTTGTTGTCCCTAAATATTGTTATGTTATATGTTTTGATCATCTTTTGTCTGCCTGCAGCT
This sequence comes from Limulus polyphemus, assembly GCF_000517525.1. Taxonomy (NCBI): domain Eukaryota; kingdom Metazoa; phylum Arthropoda; class Merostomata; order Xiphosura; family Limulidae; genus Limulus; species Limulus polyphemus. Next base: position 79,672 of record NW_013668920.1, on the reverse strand, counting down.
TATATTTTCATTATATTAGGTATATGTTTTGATCAGGTCTGCCTACAGATTATATTTTTATTAGATCGAGTTTATATTTTCGTCTACCTGCAGCCTATATTTTGATTCTATAAAAACAAAGTTTAGCTTACAATGATAGCTTGTTACCTTGAACGTAGCATACCCTACAAAGGTAAATCTTCGTGGTGTAACTACGTTGGAGAAAATTTCTCTAAATTTACTAGTTGTACACTTTTACTATTTTTTTAATGTAGATGTCTTATTAAATACTGATTTTATACGTGTCAAACATACTTGGCTATTTGTACGTGAGACACATTATTTTCTGAAAATTGAGTCTTATTTCAATTTGATCTAATCTTATTCCTTGTAGAGTAGAAGCTCTAACCAGTTTCAGTTTTAATTTCTTCAAATAAAACACCCAAGTATGTTAAATATTAGGTCGTCAAAAATTAGTGTCGCTTTTTTTTTAGATGAAATAACCCGGACAACTTATATATCAAAACAAAACATTTATTAAATGAAATAGTATCCATTCTTATCAATGATGCTTTTCCATCTTACAATAAGGTTGTTAATGCTCTGATTAAAGAAATCACTTGGTTTTGAAGCACAAAAACATACCGATGTCCTCTTTAACACCTTCCA
>NW_013668920.1:76859-78356 GCF_000517525.1 Limulus polyphemus | reverse complement strand
CCAAACATATCCTTTATGGAGTTTTCCCATATTCCTTAGATGTTTACGTATTGTTTCATGAGAGACACGCAATTTCAGGGCCAATGCACAAGCTTCAGGGAATCAATTCCAACATGTCGCCTTTGCCATCACAGTTTTTAAGGCTAAAGTCACCTGAACGAAATTTGCTGAACCATCGTTGATACTTATGAACGTTCAAAGCATTTCATTAAACTTCTTCGATGTTATTTGTAGCTACAGAGGCGTTGTTTCCCTTCTTGTATTCAAACAACATGACACGCCGAAAGTGTGTCTCGTCGTGTACTAACACTATAAGGGATTACAGTATACTATACTTTATACATTATATAATTTACACTAACGTGACCGAGACATTTAGGCGGTTTGTTTAACTATTATACGTGATGTACGTTTTGAGGGGGATGGTTAATGAAAGTGTTCAAAAACTCGACAATAGTTTCTTGACGACCTAATATGTACAAAAGATATCATGGCTTCTATGTAGAAAGGCCTAAAACAGGATGTAGCTCTATTAAATATTATTTTTAGTAGTTATAATTTGACATTTATCAAAACCATAAATAAATGTCAATAAAGTGCCAAAGAACTAAACAATTGTGTTTCATTAAGTAATTATAATTAATTTCTAATTAATATAAGATTAGTAGGTGATGACTTTCCGTTTTTTTTTCGACATAGGATGCAGAACACATCTTACAAATAATCAAATTACACAAATATCCGAAACCTTCCGCCAGAAAAAAGTTAGTTATGTAAAACTATAAACTATGTTGATTATTTCAGAAAGGTACTCTCCCAAGGCCACCAGTAATAACTACGTTGTAAGACGAATAGATCATATTACCTGGTGTGAGATTTCTTGGAGGAACCACATCAGGACATTTATCTTCGGGTTCTGGTTGGTCATCAATGCTTTTAATCTGCTCGTTGGATCTATGTATTAATGCATAGATATATGTACTTAGAAGATGCATTTGTAATTAGTGCACATATTAATATCATGTATAATCATATACATATAATATATACATGATATCATATAATCATATCATGTATATATATAATCATAAAATAAAAGGAAATGATGAGCAAAAGAATGGAATTATTTTAGAATGTTTTGTATGTGAATTGTTTTTGTGATTTTATGATTTTCGCATGCTTAACGAACTTTTCCATGCATACACATATTAATAGTGCTCAAGATACGCGACTTGTCAATACCTCCTTCAGTGCTTTGGAAACTTTAGTTGTTTTGAAATATTTTAACTTTCATTGTTCAATATTGGCCGTTTGTTTAGAACTGCACATTAGATGACTTTCCAAGTCGGGTTACTAGATCCAGCAACCTATTGATGGGAGATACTAAGAATAAAGTATAGGATAAACTTAATAATAATAATAATATAGGATAAACTTAATAATAATAATAATATAGGATAAACTTAATAATAATAATAATATAGGATAAACTTAATA
>NW_013668920.1:72190-76551 GCF_000517525.1 Limulus polyphemus | reverse complement strand
ATAATAATAAAGGATAAACTTAATAATAATAATAATAAAGGATAAACTTAATAATAATAATAATAAAGGATAAACTTAATAATAATAATAATAAAGGATAAACTTAATAATAATAATAATAAAGGATAAACTTAATAATAATAATAATAAAGGATAAATTTAATAATAATAATAATAATAAAGGATAAACTTAATAATAATAATAATAATAAAGGATAAACTTAATAATAATAATAATAATAAAGGATAAACTTAATAATAATAATATAGTATCAACTTACTAATAGAGGTACGAAAAATATAATATAAACTTGTAACGTAGTTTAATGTATTTATTATCAAAGTTATAAATCGAATAAGTTATTTTGTGTGAAAACTTAATCAAAACAGGCATTCTTGGGTTAAGCTTAAGTTATGTCATCACTACACAAAACAACGCTTTCTTTATGTCAACGCTCTTGGGTTAAACGTATTTTATGTTACGAGTGCACAAAAATAACAATTTCTTTACATATGTGTAGTATCAGCACTCTAGGGTTAAACGTGTTTTATAATTTCTGTCATCATCCAAAAATTAATTATCTGAAATGTACAAAAATTAGTTAACTCTTCTCTTGCCCGTGCTTTCATACATGTAAAGGAAATGCAAATATATGTGCACGTGGAATAAGTGTATTAGCGCTACTGTTATGCACAAATTTAAACAACTGGCTCGTGGCTCAGTTGCTGAGATATATGACTCTCATATCTTTTGCAACAAAGACAAACACGTGATCGTAATCTAATTCTAATTGTGTATTTCTTTAAGATATTCTCAAATATATTGAGCGTCAACTCATTTTCGTGTCAACACAGAAATAAAATAATCAATATTAAAGTATATTATATAAATAAGTTAAAAGTAGAGAAACAATAAGTAAAGAAAATCGTGCAAGACAGAAATAGATGGCCTATTGTTAAATTAAGGATGTAACTTATCTTCTGGACTAAAAGCCAGTTTGAAACCTGCAATACAGTTTTCTTAAATGGCCATTACTCATGTCCAATAATCCTCATATACGGGACTAGACATAATCTGTTCTTGCTAAGCAACACGCCATTAGGGATTTTCAACACCAACTGTCCAAAATCTGATACAGGAAGATATATCATTGTATGTTTGCGAAATTTAGTTCTGTGTTTACTGAGTTGTCGAAATTCGTTAAGAAGGGGTGCCAAGACACGAAAGTGTAATTTTAAGGCTTTTTTGAGGCTTCGTTTTACATTCTTCTGAAAGTGACGAAAAAAGAAAACGAACACGATTTCAAAGTTCAGAATTTGAAATTACTGATAGAATTCGACCGTTCAAGAGTTCAAGAAAAATAGTACAGTGTAGTTGTATAGAATTAAGAACCGAAAACGTCATTGCAAGTCAGTTAAATACTTCCATAGTCTTATAATTATTACATTAGGTACTGATAATACTTACTTTTGTCCGTTACTCGAGTCTAAAGCCACACCTGTGGAAAAAAGCCAAAATGCACAGTTGAGTAAATTGGCAACATTGTAATATAATTAACACATTGACCTGAAATCTAGCCTTGGGAGACATTGTTTGATTACATTGTTAGCTTTGGAAGACATTGTTTGATTACATTTTTAGCTTTGGAAGACATTGTTTGATTGGATTGTTAGCTTTGGAAGACATTGTTTGATTACATTGTTAGCTTTGGAAGACATTGTTTGATTGCATTGTTAGCTTTGGAAGACATTGTTTGATTACATTGTTAGCTTTGGAAGACATTGTTTGATTATATTGTTAGCTTTGGAAGACATTGTTTGATTACATTGTTAGAGTTACGATGATTTCTTCTCCAAGAGTTTCTATAAATGCCTACCTGAAAGCGTGGTTTTCCTGGAGAAGATCCAGCACTATATCATAAAATACAAGGTTAAACAGAAACACAAATACGTTAAGATGCTGGAGTAAAAAGCAATTTCCCGTTAGAAAAATATAAACGAGTTTGTGAATCCACAGCCAATAGCGGATTAAAACTTTATTGTAGCTATTCGGGGCTAATATTTGTACATGTTATCGATTCTTTGTATAACTTCACTTACCCGACACGAGTACTTTACAGTGATGAACTACATGTCGTGAATGAACTCTGTGCATGAACGGTTCGTAGATTACTCCATATACAAAACTTGTCGTATCCACCCATTTCGAATTTAGGCGTACAACAAAGTTACACGGAAAACGAGTGTAACAATGTAAACATGATTTCACTGTTCTTGCTGTGCAGTAATGAAAAGAAATTTGAATTTAGATGAATCCCATGAAAAAAAAAGGTATTAAATAGGTATCTGGATTCAAGACATTCCTTGTATAGTTATGTCCTTATATAAATATATACTAGGAAACTGGAGGCACGTCGTTTGTGACTTTTTGTGCTTTCGAAATATGTATTAGTGATACACATTAATGTATAAGAGCATGATGTCGCCGCTCACGGAATATTTATAGATAACTTGTTTTTTAAGTTATGCATAAGATAAGAGAAGCATAGATAATAAAGGTGAAAAAAAAAACGGAATAAATCAAAACACGTTCTAAAATAGGCGCTTGTAACACGCTATTCAATAGAGAAAACGATGGTTTACACGTGTTAACACTTTGGTTTAGACAATGTTTTATGAAATGATGTCTTCTGTCATAAGATTTGGAAAACGAAATACGAAATTAACATTATGAAACCAGGAACAATATTACCGAATACTTTAAGATAACCCATTCTGTGCATTCTATATTAACACTCATAAAATCTAATTACGTGGAAGAACGAGCCAATGTAGTTTTTCTGGATTGAACATCTGAAAATATAACGAAGTAAGATCGTGAGTATAAACCTGCCTTTTATTTAATTTCTTCCTTTTTGAATTTGTTCTAACACCATGGAAACTACTGTAATAAAAAAGGAATTAGACTTTTAGAAAGTTTTCCTAAAAATCCGCCATTTTAACTTAGTTAGCTAGACAAAATGGACATCTCTTGAAAATTATGTAGCTGATAACAGTGGCAATTTCACAGCTTGTGACGTCACTAGCGAGAAATTCTCTCTGTTTACATATATAATGCTTTTATTCGGTATGTTTAACTTAAGAGTTCGTGCCTGGTGACAGGGAGTGAAAAACTAATAACAATCTTGCGGGGTTTTAGAGTCTTTTTTTTCAGAAAATAAATCCCTTCTCATCTAGAAATCATCAACCTGACATTCACCACGTACTCTTGTCGTCACGATATTTTAAATTGCTTTGTCAGTATAAACACAGATAGATGATTTTGACTTTGCGTTTTGTCTGAAGCTGAAAACAAACAAACAGTGTAATCAACAAGACAGAGCTTTGTGGAGAACGTCCAAGTTGTGAGAATTGTAAGTTGTATTCGGGAAAATCAGTTGTTTCCAAACTATATTATACTGAATATTTAAATCGTTTCTTTCTCAAACTAACATATTTTATTTCTCTTTTTTAAATACAATGAAGTTTGGTGATTTAAGCGAAATGCATCTCGATGTACAGGATATTGTGGGGACCAATGAACGTTGTCCAAGCACATGATACTTGCAATTGACTCTGTGAGGTTTAGGACTGATACGCTGAAATGAGAATGTCAGAAAGCATGTTGAAGATTTTTTATGACATTTTTTGAGATACCCTGTAGCATCATCAAATCTTTTCGAACAACAGTTATGATTCTCAATATGACTCTTGTAAAATGATTCACCTATGACAGGTAGCTTCCAAGATACAATGTCTTTAAATGCTGTGTTTTGCTAACTCTAATTGTAAATGAAAAAAAAAGTGTGGATAATGTGTCTTGTGGCAATTAAAAGAGTAGTAAGTGAATCTTAGGATGCAAGTCATATTTAAAATCAGTATTTTTATAATGACGTTTTAACCATATTTCGAATATGCTTGGTTATATTTCTTATGTAGTTTCTGCAACATCTATGATGTATTTGTCATTACTCTTATTTACACGAGCTAACATGAATACATCATTAGAGAGACGAATTGTTGCCTTGATGTATCAATAGGCAACATCAGTGTGGTTCTTTCGTTATACCAGACTGTTCTTAGTCCGTGGTTCTTATTATTGTGATCTCAGAGACTGGACGATTTGATACCTGGAAGACCTGAATACATCATTAGAGAGACGAACTGTTGCCTTGATGTATCTATAGGTAACATCAATGTGGTTATACCAGACTGTTCTTAGTCCGTGGTTCTTATGATGGTGATCTTAGAGGTACCTGGAAGACCTGAATACATCATGTAAACCAAATCAAGAGATGTTGGTAAAACATTTCGCACATCTT
>NW_013668920.1:67757-71360 GCF_000517525.1 Limulus polyphemus | reverse complement strand
CTTTATACTGGAATAAATATCAATTTGTTCCATATCTTTATAATGAAATAAGAATCCATTTGTTCCATATCTTTATACTGGAATAAATATCAATTTGTTCCATATCTTTATACTGAAATAAGAATCCAATTGTTCCATATCTTTATACTGGAATAAATATCAATTTGTTCCATATCTTTATAATGAAATAAGAATCCAATTGTTCCATATCTTTATACTGGAATAAATATCAATTTGTTCCATATCTTTATAATGAAATAAGAATCATTTGTACCATATCTTTATACTGGAATAAATATCAATTTGTTCCATATCTTTATATTGGAATAAAAACCATTTGTTTCATATATTGATATTGGAATAAAAATCCATTTGTTTCATATATTTATATTGGAATAAAAATCCATTTGTTCCATATCTTTATGTTGGAATAAAAATCCATTTGTTCCATATCTTTATGTTGGAATAAAAATCCATTTGTTCCATAGCTTTATGTTGGAATAAAAATCCATTTGTTCCATATCTTTATACTAGAATAAAAGTCCATCTGTTCCATGTCATTATACTAGAATAATATATTTATGCCTCACAAATTTAATGCGTTCTTTAATAAAAAAATAAGATTTGTTTATTTGTCTCAACCACTTTTTTTCGCTTGTTGATAGTCTCAAGCAGTTCCCAACCTAAATACATCTATATTTGATTTTGTACTACAGTTTAAGTAATACGGTCTTTTAATAGAAGAAAAAAAAAGACGTATTAGACACTTACAATTAATATAGGGCCAAACAAGGACTAGAAGCTAGCGTGTCCCGATTGTGGATCCGATGATTCAACTTTGCGTCCCGTTATTGAAAAAGAAAAATTGCGCTTCCCACTTTAAGGCCATGGGTGCGTTATAAGAGTTACGGTAGAATTTCACTATTCGGATAGATAACACAGACCCGCAAGGTTAAACTTCATAAAATTAGTTTTGGTCTTAATAGCGGATTTTCCAGAATTCAGCTACGCAGATTTCGAAAATAATGTTCAGTTTCTTCTATCACGTACAAATCAGAAAGAAAAAAATTCTTACTCAATTCAAATTTACCACAAATATAACAAAATATGTTTGAGCCACTCACCCAACTTCTTGTTGCCATAGTGACGAATGAATAATATTGAAAATAAAAAAATGTCAAAGTGCATGTACAAACAGGTACCATCCAGAAATGACACTTAATGCGGCCTGCTAACCGTTTATATACTAGCGGCATGTTTCTCGTGGGTTCTAGAACGATCGATAAGACTCTCACGTCGCAATTGGTCTAGAGAAATGTATAGCCAGTGGATGTCAACATTTTAAGCATAACAAAATGTGACCCGATTTCAATGAAAATGATTAACTTATGTAAAAGTACATATGACGTTTTGTGAAAAATGGATATCATTTTCGGATTCAACGTACAGGAATTACTGTAGAACATGTAAACATTTCAAGACAATAAACCATCGCAGGCCTGTATAATCAATGTTTTGGCAGTGGGTGGATGGCAGGCCTATGTAATCAACGTTTTGTCAGTGAGTGGATTGCAAGTCATTGTAATCAACATATATTTAGTGGGCGGATTGCAAGTCAGTGTAATCAACATTTATAGTGGGTGGATTGCTAGTCAGTGTAATCAACATTTTGTCAGAGGGTGGATTGCTAGTCAGTGTAATCAACATTTTGTTTAGTGGGAAGATTGCTAGTCAGTGTAATCAACATTTTGTCAGAGGGTGGATTGCAAGTCAGTGTAATCAACATTTTGTCAGAGGGTGGATTGCAAGTCAGTGTAATCAACATTTTGTCAGTGGGTGGATTGCAGGCTTGTGTAATCAACATTTTGTCAATGGTTAGATTGCAAGTCAGTGTGATCAACGCTTTGTCAGTGAGTGGATTGTAAGTCAGTGTAATCAACATATTTTTAGTGGGCGGATTGCAAGTCAGTGTAATCAACATTTTTTAGTGGGTGAATTGCAAGTCAGAGTAATCAACGCTGTGTCAGTGGGTGAATTGCAAGTCAGTGTAATCAACGTTTTGTCAGTGGGTAGATTGCAGGGCTGTGTAATCAACATTTTGTCAGTGGGTGGATTGCAGGCCTGCGTAATCAACGTTTTATTAGTGGGTGGATTGCGAGTCAGTATAATCAACATTTTGTCAGTGGGTGGTGCTGACTAGCTGCTTTCCCTCCAGTTTATCACTTCAGAATTTGGGACGAGTAGACTTGTGAAAAATTGAACACACAACAAGAATTACTCTAAAACAAAATATGTAAACGAAAGGGACTAGCAGAGTGATTTCGGGAAACAAATGAGGGAAGCTGATCTTTGATGCTTTACTTTGTATGTTTATAAAAGCGCATCTACGCGCATATGAAGACGATAACAAGAAAAGAAAAAATAGACGTTCCAGAAAGTAAATATATATATATATTTCATGGAGATCATCTAAGCTTGCCGGATGTTGTAAATAATTTTGGTGACGACAAACAAAGAAACTTAATGCTTTAATACAAACTAAACACATCCATAACTGTACGTAATAAACAATAAATTAATGTGTAGTTCTATCTGAAAATAGCCACTTAGATACAAGATTCCTCGTCACGGAAAGAATGCAGACACTGTGTATGTACAAGTTGCAATGAAATCCGCTATTTGAAATTAAAAGACAAAGTTCGAAAAGACTGGTTGATCTAATTAAAGCGTGGCTGGTCAGTGTGCTACTAACACTAACAACTGGATTCTAGAACAGCTGAGATCTGTAGTTAATGTGACAAATTTGGTCGTTTTGAAGAGCTTACTTTCAGGGGCTTATACCGTAATCGTTTGAGATCGTAGCTAAGTAAATAATCTAGAACGCCTGAAGTAAAACCATGACCATTCCAATAGTAAGATTCGTATATTGGTAACAATGAAAATTAACTCTTACATTGGTTATTATTTCGGATTTTAAATTGGATTTTCTTGCTTTTACTTTACAATTATTAATTCTGAACACACCCAAAAAACAGTATAACCAGTGTATCAAGGAAATTCTTATATATATATGTATATATATATGATGGCTTTAACAAGATAACCTTGTTAGAAATCGTGCCCATTCTTACTTGCATGACTGACACCTGATTGGTTCTGTAGAAACTAATTTTCAAACTGACAAATTTATCTATAATTTAGATGATATCTTTATGACTTAAGAACTTATGTTACTTTATTATATTTGGCTTAACGGTTACTGAACTGATATATATATATACGAGAACCTGTGGTTCGAGTTCCGTTACCGCAAAAATTTGCTCCGCAACATCTGGCAGTGGCAGCGTTATAAGAGTGTTGATCATACCCCACTATTCGATCAGACAAGTGCTGGCGATGAATGTAGTGACTAACAGTTATGGTAAAGTTAATTTGGTAAATGACGTTATGTATCTGGCCTAGTCTTAGATTAAAAGTATCTATGTAACCAATCGTAAACTTGATTTGGTAAATGGCTTTATGTATCTGGCCTAGTCTTAGATTAAAAGTATCTATGTAACCAACATCAGATTAATCTGATCAAGAGACTAGGTGTTATATTAC
>NW_013668920.1:65752-66913 GCF_000517525.1 Limulus polyphemus | reverse complement strand
ACAACTGTTTGAAGACATTAATTATTATAACTGCATATTTATTATTATTTGTCTGGTGCCATATAATATAATATATTTTTCATGAATCTCTACAACTGTTTTAAGACATTAATTATTATAACTGCATATTTATTATTATTTTGTCTGGTGCCATATAATATAATATATTTTTTTCATGAATCTCTACAACTGTTTGAAGACATTAATTCTTGTAACTGCACATTTATATTATTATTCTGTTTGGTGCCATATAATATAATATTTTTGAGCAAGGAAGAAGAACGAGTATACTAGAAAGTTAATGTGACCCTTTTATTTAAATGGAGAAACATACACGTAAGTACGTACGGATTTAATTATTCATTATTTTTATGTATCACTTTATACACTCAGTTCCCAATAAATAATGGTGGTGGTTGCGCTGGCAGTTCATAAAAATTGATATAAGTACTGTTAATTGTTCCTTGATATTATAAAAATTGGGTAAACAAACGCAAACCCAGTCTAGCATCAAAAATTTGGTATATAAATACACAAACTGAGCAGATGAATACAAGGTTCCAGAATAACTCGAAACAAAACATTGCACTAAGTTGCTGTCGGCCGCTTCCTTCTCGCGATTGGTGATTTGAAATTACGGACTGCACACTGACAAACGTGCTGCGACAGGACTCCATAACTGGAGGGAGGAGAACTTGTGCTTTTGCTTGTAATAAAGTTTTCTCTATCATATAACCATAACCGTTTTTTTTTAATTTAAGTAATTATTTTCTCTCTCTTAATATTTGAAATGTTTGTTTCCTTCTAATTCTGTGATCTGTAATGAAAATCATTATATCATTGATTTTTTTCATTTTAAAAATGGATTGATATAAGATGTTTGTTAAAGCGAAATCTAATCTGCGGAAACATCGATTAGAAAATTAGTTCCCTATCGTCTAGTTTCCAGTTTCACATAGACATCAAAATAACACATTATTATAGAACTAAACACTTGATGGTGATCCAGTAATGAGATGAGGTTCATAACACAGACATCAAAATAACACATTATTATAGTACTAAACACTTGATGGTGATCCAGTAATGAGATCAGGTTCACAATGCAGACATCAAAATAACACATAAATATAGTATAAAAACTTGATGGTGATCTAGTAA
>NW_013668920.1:58914-64752 GCF_000517525.1 Limulus polyphemus | reverse complement strand
AAAACTTTTCTGTTTAAATGTAATTATTTTCCTAAACAAAACATTGTCATATCTGAGTGCATTCGCGAAATAATTGTTAAACAAAACTCCTCTGTTTAAATGTAATTATTTTCCTAAACAAAAATAGCTTTGAAACATCAATATTAATCTCACAGAAGGAGGTAATACACATTTTAGGGAGAAAAAGCCCTGGAAACCAAAATAATCATTAATCCAAGGGTGGTACCTTTCAGAAATGCACATATTTTCATCAGTAATTAAGGTTTTAAATGCATGCCACGCAATTCAACTCAATACATCATCATTGCATCATTTCCCTCCCCCTCATCATAGTAATTGGAATGTTTCGCTTTAGTGTCTATTGATAGTGCTCTATATAACGGTCTGTTTGTTCCATAACAGTGGACTTTGGCTTGTATCGTGGAACTTGGAAAGTATTTGTCAAAGTAGAATGGACTGATAACGTGCGAGTAAACGAGTGCCACTTCTTAGGCATCACTGCTATGCAGAAGTTGAATCATTTTGGAGGATGTCGGGTCCACTATAAAAAAATCTTACTCAGAATATGAACGTTTAAAACAATTCCAATCATTTACAGTTTGCACTATATCTTCTTCCTCTGCAAGATGTGGACCTATTTGAAATTATAACCTTATACATCTGTTACTCTTTGTCCACGTAGCTTTTTCCCTCTGCAAGCTATGGATCCGTATGAAAATTTAACCTTTTCAACATCTTTTACAGTTTTTCGGTGCAGGTTCTCCGTACATGTATGGATCCGTATGGAAAACATGATTTTGTGTAGAAAGAACGAAATTGGATAATTAAAATGCTATTTAGCTTCATAGCTAATATAGTTATTTTTTGTCCGGACTTCATCCTCGTAATCGATAAATGCTCATTCAACATCAAACATGCTGGCAAAGTTTAGATATGTACAGAATCTTGGTGTGAACGTTCTTTCGATCCAATATTGTTTATCTTCTCGAGCTCTAGGAATTTTTTAAAAGTGCAATTTTGTCTATATTCACTTACCTTTAAAAAGAAATCAAAACATCGAAAAAGACAACAGTAAATTCCAAACTAGAGTTTTATATTCTCAATCAGCACAGCTGTCTCGGTCTGCTGCACAGTGTAAAAATTAAGTTAGGGTTTACCAAACACGACCTTTCTGCCTGATTAGCTAATGAAGTTACAAGAAACTCTCCCTAACATACATATTCATTTATAGTATATAGTGGTACACGAGATCTTAAAGTTTTTCGATGAATAATACTAACATTTATTTGATTTAACTTTTCTGAATGTCATCAGGCCTGGCCAACTAAACTAAATAGGGCATTTTGCTTGTGTAGCAAACAGGTTACATAGAAATATGATCTAGGCGAGGAGTGGCTAGCCCACGGCTCCTCCTTCTGCATCCTAAGATACGTTTCATATACAGTTCATTTTTATTCCATTGTATGATATTTGACTTGTGAATGGCAAAGGGGTCTCGCGATTCTTGAGGGTGTTTGAGGGCCGCACGTGTAGATCATAGGTTAGCTTAGGTTTCCCACCAATTGATCCAGAATGATATTTGACAAAGTACAATATATAGAGGTATTCTCAAAGTTTTTTTTTATATACTTTCTTTGTTCAACTTACTGAAACGATGTATAAAGATAAAAACGAACTTACCTTGTTGTAATCTGGTTCTTCTTCGTTTTACGATAATGAGGATAATCACAGCTAGGGTTACCAGTACGATAATAATTCCAAGTAAAATCGCCAGTAGAGGGCTAATGAAAAGTGGAAGAACATTCCCTGCACATGAAGAAAATGTTGGGTTATAACTCTTAAAAACATTTAGAATTGATTGGTTAAAAAAATTACAGTCAAACATAAAATCACGTTTTATAGAGGCTTGAATGAGAAAGAGTGGTTCTTGTCGTGGTAATAAAGTTAGTTGTATATCTTACTTGTTCATGCTTTAAAAACAGAGTTTTATAACTGTTATAAAGTGTAGCAGTAAGGAAAGATGAGTTTGAGGGAAAAAACAGTGTTCTATAAAAAATATCTCGTATTAACATCTTTTACGACATATGAGCACATAACAAAGTTATGATTCTTTCGCAACAACAACTAGTATCTCCATACGTGAACGTGTAACAAGGTTATGGTTTCTTGGCAACAGCAACTAGTATCTCCATACGTGAACGTGTAACAAGGTTATGGTTTTTTGGCAACAGCAACTAGTATCTCCATACGTGAACGTGTAACAAGGTTATGGTTTCTTGGCAACAGCAACTAGTATCTCCATACGTGAACGTGAAATAAGGTTATGGTTTCTTGGCAACAACAACTGGTATCTCCATACATGAACGTGAAATAAGGTTATGGTTTCTTGGCAACAGCAACTAGTATCTCCATACGTGAACGTGTAATAAGGTTATGGTTTCTTGGCAACAGCAACTAGTATCTCCATACGTGAACGTGTAATAAGCTTATGGTTTCTTGGCAACAGCAACTAGTATCTCCATACGTGAATGTGTAATAAGGTTATGGACTATTGGCAACAGCAACAAATAAGCCAATTCTACAAACATTTTTCTCAGTCATATAGATATAACTAACTAAGAAATTTCATAAAAGAACACGAGAGTTGACCCAAAAGAAAGATTATATATTAGTTATGATTTTGTAATAAATACGTCATTAGTGATATGATTAATCATGAATTATTATCTTGAAATAAATATTTCATTTGTCATAATATTATATATGGATTACGATCATGCAGTAGATATTTCATTGATGGTAAGATTATATATTTACTGCAGTAAATACTTCATTAGTGATAAGACTTTATATTGTGGTTTTGCAGTAAATATGTCATTGCTGACACTTTATTTATATTTTTCATTGAGTTTTGGAAAAGTGAATCATTGAATAAAATGAAATAAGCCTACCTTAGATTTCTATACTTCAAAACAAAACTACATACAATAACACGAAGAATGAAGCCAAGCCATAATGCTTGTCATTTTTAATTAGATCATGAATGTTAAGCCTAATCTATTCTAGAACATCTTGTCTTCCTTGATAAATGTAAAGCTCTCACTGACAATCACTCAGTATCTACCACGAGTGTCAGTTATAGCTATACAGAATACGACTGAATATGATATATTAAAACGATCTAGAATATGGAAATCAGAAAGTCACGTGACAATTACAGGTGATATGAAGTCGCAGTGTAAAGTATATATTAGAACTACATTTTGACATTGTTTTGTGTTTTCTATGTAGTGTGATTCCACCGAAAATCAATCGCTTTTGGGAATGATATGTAGCAACCCTTCTGAATGCAAAGTATTCATACACTTAGATCATAAAGATGTGTTTAGATAGGGATTCTATAATTTACAAGACTGGAGGTATCTTTTTTTATTTAATGACATTGGAAAGTAAAGGAATTCGGATCAACTTTATGCACTAAGGCCATCCAGAAAGAGACCTGCAAGAAGGAGTACTCCAGCTGCAAAGTGCAGCATTTGTTTAGCAGTTGCGAATCCACGAACAAAAAATTCATCCATTCACCCAAACAACAGTACGCAACATAATAAAAAAATGTCCTTCTTTTGGAAAAACGACACAAATAACTTTTTCACAAATTATTTAAATGGCATACCTCAAGAAGCAGGATAATGAAACGGGTATTCATGGTATTTCTTACGATGGATTATGGAAAGCATGAAAAGAGGAATAGTGTGCTTTTAACACGACAGCGTTACGAATGAGCCGTAAGCAATGGAAATTACGCTATATGACTATTTTCAACAGTTACGACCGTCAGACAGAGGATAGCCGAACGTAGCAAAACGGACTGTGACATCGTGGTGAGACTCAAAATCATTAGTATATAACGTATTTAACCTTCTGTGTTACGTTTCCTCTTCAGATCCTTTGATGAGTCCTAGAGTTCTTAAATTGATAATTCTTAGCCTTCTATCTGAAGCATTCCCTTTTTTTGAACTTGCATTATTTACTGATTGATTCTACTATTTCTAACTACGTTATTCCCAATTTTAATATTAAGCTTAAAATCCTAAAGCAAATCCTAGCACAATCCTACTTGTATCTATTGCATACTCTATTCGTAAAAGATCATTTTAAACTTCACTACTGAAACCAGGATCCTAAGACAATCCAGATCGTCTCACCTGTATGTTTTTCGGCCGAGAGTAGCGTTCTTGTCTCAAGCAAAACAGCAGGGCTCTTCCCCTTAGTATTCGAAGCATAAACTGTGATTCTCAAGGGACTACCGGGGGGAAGATCACTCACTTCGAAAACTGGTTGATCAAGGCTTGTATGATTCACAAGTAAAGCTTGGCTGTTTTTGATGAAGACCTCGAGGTGGAACTGTTGGATAAGCCCACCATCATCCCCTGATGAACAAACGACCATAAACGATTTTTCCGTCTGATTTTCAATGCTACAGTTAGTGACAGGATCTGGCCTAGCTGGAATATTGGAAGGAAAATATATCAACAATTTAATCAAGCTATACCATCATATCCAATTTTATTATTTTGATCAATAAAACAGTATCGTTACTGTCCATGTAAAGTGTGTTTGAATAGGCAGGAAACATTTCAATCAACAGAATAGTATCATTAATGTTCATATAATGCGAGTCTGATTAGGCAGAAAACATTTAGATCAACAGAACAGTATCATTAATGTCCATATAATGCGAGTCTGATTAGGCAAAAAACGTTTAGATCAAAGAACTGTATCATTAATGTCCATATAATGCGAGTCAGATTAGGCAGGAAACATTTAGATCACCAGAACAGTATCATTAATGTCCATATAATGCGAGTCTGATTAAGTAGAAAACATTTAGATCAAAGAACTGTATCATTAATGTCCATATAATGCGAGTCTGATTAAGTAGAAAACATTTAGATCAACAAAACAGTATCATTAATGTCCATATAATGCGAGTCTGATTAGGCAGAAAACATTTAGCTCAACAGAACAATATCATTAATGTACATATCATGTGAGTCTGATTAGGCAGAAAACATTTAGATCAACAGAACAGTATCATTAATGTCCATATAATGCGAGTCTGATTAGGCAGAAAACATTTAGATCAACAGAACAGTATCATTAATGTCCATATAATGCGAGTCTGATCAGACAGGAAACATTTCGATCAATGGAAAGGTATCGTTAATGTCCATATAATGTGAGTCTGATTAAGCAGAAAACATTTAGATCAACAGAACAGTATCATTAATGTCCATATAATGTGAGTCTGATTAGGCAGAAAACATTTAGATCAACAGAACAGTATCATTAATGTCCATATAATGTGAGTCTGATTAAGCAGAAAACATTTAGATCAACAGAACAGTATCATTAATATCCATATAATGCGAGTCCGATTAGGCAGAAAAGGTATCGTTACTGTCCTTGTAATGTGGGTCTAATTTAATTGGAAACAGTAAAACAATCTAAACCGATACAAGACACGTGAGCGTTTGAAAAAAGAAATTCGTTTTTTAAATGACAACAACTGACCCAGATGGACTTCAAACTTCATGATGAATTGAAAATCAATGCGTTTGTAGACCATTTCAAGAATACGCTTCAGTATTCTTCTTTAATACAGAATAAACCTGGGTATGATAAAGTTACATACACCGGAATGTTTGGCACATCATATCTCACCGCCAATGGTTTATATATTTTCTTGAGAAAAATCTTAACAGCGCTATTGGTGAGATGGAAAATAATTCTTCCGTAACACCACTTTTATGTTTCTTTCTGGAAACCTAAGAAGCC
>NW_013668920.1:50927-58502 GCF_000517525.1 Limulus polyphemus | reverse complement strand
TAGTGGTATTGTTAGAGGAAACAGAATAACACCACTTCTGATGTTTAAATCCAAGAAAGTAAAGGCTAGTATAGGTAGTGGTATTGTTAGAGGAAACAGAATAACACCACTTCTGATGTTTAAATCCAAGAAAGTAAAGGCAAGTATAGGTAGTGGTATTGTTAGAGGAAACAGAATAACACCACTTCTGATGTTTAAATTCAAGAAAGTAAAGGCAAGTATAGGTAGTTGTGTTGTTAGAGGAAACAGAATAACACCACTTCTGATGTTTTCAAGAAAGTAAAGGCTAATATAGGTAGTTGTATTGTTAGGAGAAACAGAATAACATCACTTCTGATGTTTAAATCCAGGAAAGTAAAGGCTAGTATAGGTAGTTGTGTTGTTAGGGGAAACAGAATAACACCACTCATGATGTTTAAATCCAAGAAAGTAAAGGCTAGTATAGGTAGTTGTATTGTTATATGTATCTGTATAATATTGGATTGTAAGTGTTAAATTAGAAACAATGGGACGTATGGGGACATCGAGTATATATATTTTCGGTAATCCGTATAATATTGAATTGTAAGTGCTAAATTAGAAACAATGGGACGTATGGGGACATCGAGTTTATAGATTTTTGGTAATCCGTATAATATTGGAATGTAAGTGTTAAATTAGAAACAATGGGACGTATGGGGACATCGAGTTTATAGATTTTGGGTAATCTGTATAATATTGGAATGTAAGTGTTAAATTAGAAACAATGGGACGTATGGGGACATCGAGTTTACAGATTTTTGGTAATCTGTATAATATTGGATTGTAAGTGTTAAATTAGAGACAATGGGACGTATGGGGACATCGAGTTTATAGATTTTGGGTAATCCGTATAATATTGGATTGTAAGTGTTAAATTAGAGACAATGGAACGTATGGGGATATCGAGTTTATATATTTTCGGTAATACGTATAATATTGGATTGTAAGTGCTAAATTAGAAACAATGGGACGTATGGGGACATCGAGTTTACAGATTTTTGGTAATCTGTATAATATTGCACCTTGACACAACCTACTGGATGAATATTATCGTAGATCTGTATGAGATAATTTTTTCTATAGTTTTAATAATTACTTTTTTTAGATTACGTTCACTGACATACATTGGTTTTACATTTATCATGAAACCCCAAGTCCTTCTTGTTCAGTTGTTGTCACTTAAAGTAAGATTTTCTTCTTTAAAACGCTTCTCTCTGTGGACGAGACTACATGTGATCATCATTCCGTTGATAATACCCACGTGACTAGAAGAACTTCGAATGACAAGAGTATAGAATTCGTCCCAGATTCGGGTGTGAATGGCTTCCAGATCTTAATTAAACAGGGCAAGTGATACAGTGAGTTTGAAATTATTTTATTTGTTTGTTTGTTGTTAAACACAAAGCTACACAATGGGCTATCTGTGCTGTACCCACCGTGGGTGTCAAAATTTATAAGCCCACAGACTTATCGGTGAGCCATGGTGAAGTTAAAATAAACCTTGTACATGACAAACCTCAAACCTGCATTCACTGCGAATCTGTCGGCTACACAAACGTTAACTGAACGCCCAATAACTGAGGCTTCTCGTTGTTAAAATCACTCTGCACTTTTAAAGCTATGCCTTTTGATAACAACGTTTAACATAGTATAAAAAATCATCTAGACTTAGACCTATCGTAAAGTTTGTGATATTTATGATATGCAGGGGTGGCACGTATAAGAGGCTTGGAAAGGCTTAGCTTCTCCAAATGGGTGAAGAGAGATAGTTCATTTCTTTTAAACACCTGTCGCGGACAAACAAAGAGTCTCCTCAAATAAAATGTCCCGAACGGAGCATTATTCTCATCAGCTAATAATATTATACAGTATATGTGATAGAATAGCATACCGAAACAAACGACTCAGGCGCCACCTATGCTGCTTCAATGTTTAATACGATGTAAGAACTTACTCAAATGTAGCTACAGGAAAATATTAAGAGATTTGATTTGTTTCGGCTATGCGCGCAAACCTACACAACAGCTATCTACGCAAGTCGTTTCAAATTTTGAACTGATAGGCTAGACAGCCGCTAGAGGGAAGGCATCTATGTTGATGGTAAGAAACAAAACTATGCCCTTTTTTTTGGCACAGTGGAATATGAAGTCTTTATTAATTGTTTTAGCTGACAAGTGTCTGTAAGACAGTTTTCATCCCCAGTTACTATGATTACTTTTAATATACAGTAGTATAATGTGCCTACAGAGAAATTATGAAGGAAGCTAGTAAACAGTTCCTCCGCCAACTTTGGGGATATTCTAGTTGTATAGGGGAATTTGACTGTTACTCCTATAATGCAGGCATGGCTACAAAGTGAGGAACAAGATTTTGCATCGACGGAATGCTAATCTAGGTCACGCTCGGTCTAATATTATGAGAAATATTACTGTTATTTGATAAGAAAGTACAGACAGAGTTACTACAATCTGGAAAACACTAGTATTATTTGAGAAGAACGTGCAGATAGGTATAGTACTTTCGGGGAAAAACATTTTGAGTTTTTGATAATAAATTACGTATAGATTTATTTCACGGGGATTAAATATTATGATCGATTTGATACTTATGATTGGAGTAACGATACTCACAGAGCAAGGCATAATATTTACGAGGTAATCTGTCACTCATTTTCAAAATTCCAACTATTTTCTTCCTTTATTTGAGGCCCCCCCAGTGGCACAGCGGTATGTCTGGGGACTTACAACGCTAGAGACCGGGTTTCGATACCCGTGGTGGGCAAATCCATTGTGTAGCTTTGTGCATAATTAAAAAACAAACAAACCTTTATTTGAGTAGTTGTTTTAATTTCTCAATTTAATAGAAAGTAACTTTTTCGTTCTGTTCAAGAATCAGTGATCATCGTAATAATTTTTAGTCTTACAAAATGAACTTCACTTTCAATAAATAGCTAATACACTGCATTATACGATAGAAACCAAATTTAATAAAAGGGAATGCGTTACTCACCAGCTGGTATGATATGGAAAATGCATGGTTCCTTCTGAACACCGATACTATTTTCTCCCCAGCAGTAAAGGATTCCGTAATCATATTTAGATTTCAACGACAAAGTAGCAATACTAGTTGTTCGATTACTTTGGAAAGAATCAATGTTTCCTGAGGTGTTAAATCTCCAACGAAACTCGACTTCTGGAGGCTGAGCAGTCAGCTCACACGATATTTCAACGTTCTCATGCTTTCCTACTCCATAAATTGTCTTTTGACGTGAAGCACAGATAGGTGAAACTGAAAATGACCATTAGAAGTAAGACACGAAAAGACACTTCGGAACCGAAAGATAAAAATTGTTTCAATCTTCTACCAGAATATTTTATTTTAGGAGCCTAGGTTTCGGGCTAAAAATAATATATGAAATGAAGGATGTCGAGTGGAGAAAAAACCTAGGTTTCGGACTAAAAATAATATATGAAATGAAAGATGTCGAGTGAAGAAAAACAGCTTTCTTATGATCTAGCTGTCCTTTAAACTGTTTTCTTTTGGGAACACAGATACAGCATGAGAAATTATAATTTATCTGGGTGTGAGAGTGTATAATTAAACTTATCTGGGTGTGAGAATGTATTATCAATTTCGTTCAGTAAACGTGTTCGATTCTATTATTTAATGAATGGTTTATAACGTCCTTGAAAATACGTAATCCCTCGACTATTCAGTAAAAACACCTAACTACATAAAAGCTAATTTTCTAATTATATGATTAATTAAGTAGTATTTCAAATAAATGCCACTAAACCTGCCAGGGCGCACTCTATTTAATGAAATTGGCATATTGCCGAGTAAGATATGAGACCTGCATCGAACCAAAATGTTACTTTATCTGACAGTTTTATCCTGACAAGCCTAGAAATCTTCAATTTCTTTGTTTACCGGGAATTTAACTATAAGCTGTGTAAACCCTAACTACAAAAACTACATTTCTTTGATAAATAATTCATGTATTATAATTGCTTCTCCTACAGCTAAATAGTAGTGAAAGTCTGCCAATTAACATCAAACAATTTCTTTCTTTAGACTGATAATTCTTCCATAAACTTCGTAAACTTGTACATAACAATCTGAGGGGGAGTACACCCCAATTAAAAGGCTGCAGTATTTCAGTATATATTTTAGTTTCTTTCTATATATATACGTAGCAGTATGCTTTTCTTAATTGTTACAAACCGCAGCTCACTCAGTTAGTGTAGACAACTTGAAAACTCATTTTTTAAAGGCCCAGAATGTTCTATATGGTCAAATTAAAGTGCCTGAAAGTGAATTATGTTATAATGGTTGCGTGTTAGCCTTTGCTATGACATTTTGTTATAATGGCTCAACGTCGTGAAACATAGTTTAAAAGTTTAGAGCAGAACACGATACAATTTTACTCTGACCTTTGTTGTACTTTTAGGGCTAGCTATTCAGACAAAAGAAAAGACTGCTTTTTAGTTCAATGTACGTGTACGTGTGTGAGTACCGAAACGAACGTGTACAAATGTAAGTACGATAACTTAAACTACTAAACGTACAAAATGTCTACAAATCAGTAAATTATAAACGACCTTAGTTAGGCCTGTTTTGAAGTCTGCTTTATGTTTTATAATACGTAGTCTCTCCTTTACATATGCATGGCTAATACAACAACTCAGATTTGGGACTTTCTGTCTCCGTTATGAGGTTAATTAAAGACCAGTAGAGAAATAATTATCGTACACCAGTCCGTGCTACAGACATTCAAGGAATTCGTGTTGAAACACGTGTGTTAAAATAACAACAATAAGAAACAAAAACAAAAGCGAATCAGTTAGCACAAATTGATTAAATCACATTCTCATTCCAACCATATATAAACACAAAATTTTCTCCATCATCCACGAGCTAATTAAAACGAATGTTTAACAACCAGTGTTATATAATTCAGAATTGTAAAAAGAAAAAAAAATGTCCAATAACCAACATCAAATAGACTTCGTGAAAATCACGTAAGCCTACTTCGACTGATATATCAAATGAAATTGTATTTCTTATTCAACTTTTCTTGATACATTTCGATTCATGGAAAAGAAAATTTTACCTCATCCTCATTTTCATGTTGGTTGAGTTAAACTAGAATAAGTCAGAGAAGAGTAAAGATTTTCTTGTCAGGTAGAACATTCTACTCAGACGACGGCAAGGTTTTATGTTCTTTGATAACGTATTTCCATCGATAAACTGACATTTAGTTTGTATCTTTGAAAAGAAATACCTTATCGATTATTAACTTGTTCCTACTTTAATGAAATGAATAATAAAACCCAGTCTTCTATAGCCACGCGTTTAAATTGTAAACATGTGTCGACCTCAATTAAACAATATTAATAAACATGATGTGTTAAAGGCCTAATTACTTTCGCTAGAAATACGGTTTGGTTTCAAGTTGTGGTATGAAGCCATGGCATCAGAACTGCATAATGAAATTTGCTCTAGGTTTTGGTAATTTTGTTACACGAATATGCGTAATATAGAAGTGTGTAGTCAAGTGTATGATTACTGTAATCTCGCCACATAACTTAGTTAGGTTTTCCACTTAAGGGAAAATTATAAGTGACCAGG
Organism: Limulus polyphemus; assembly: GCF_000517525.1. Lineage (NCBI taxonomy): Eukaryota > Metazoa > Arthropoda > Merostomata > Xiphosura > Limulidae > Limulus > Limulus polyphemus. Next base: position 52,850 of record NW_013668920.1, on the reverse strand, counting down.
TTTAAGTTTATACATGGTTTACTCTTAGGGAAATTGAATGACCAAGAATAGGTCAGATGTGGCGTGTTACGCGTAATATTAGATCATGCCAAGTAATTAATTTACATTTATCGGTCAGAGTTATGACATTTAACACTAAACATGTAATTTATTTTAAAACTGGTAGTATAATGAAAACTACAAGTTATACACCTGAACTTGTTATTAATTCTCAACTGCAAGAAGTAGTCGAATACCATAATATGAAATGATAGGAATGCTCTCCCTAACGGCCGCGTCAATAAAATATCAATAGTATAAGTAGTTAAAAAACGGCCTTGGATGATAGAGCGTTCATTTGGTGTGCAAAAATTACTTGATTCGAATCTATAGCATAAATATATTAAATTATCACCGACCAAGGCACCCATTATATAAATTATCGTGGGGAAATTTTATTATAAAGTAGTTGTACAGGCCCCCCTACAAAAATATTTGAGTAAAACACTGACATCTCTTCTCAAGCATGGCAGTGTGATTTATTATAACTTGTAGATATGTTAAAACGGGATATTCTTAATAGCAGCAATATGTTGAATTATTATTATTTTTTTATAAAAATAACGATTATATATAAATGTAATGAAATTAAACGGAGCATTTAATAGGCTCAACATAAAATGTAAAAATCTCTGATTTGATACATAAATGTAAAGTCGTACATACTTGTCATGCATAAATCTACACGTATCTCTAAAGAAAACGATAACTGAAATGTCTTTATATTGAGATCAGTAAAATACAAAAATATATACTGTACTGCGTTTAAATAGCAAAAATTACATGTATAAATTATTCTTTAAAACATTTTTTTTATTTATCTAACTTTTTCTCTAAAAAAACATTTAGTTTTACAATTAGGTAATATCTTACTCAAGGCTGAGTATGTCATATTAAAACGATTCTGAATACGAAAATCAATAAATGACGATACAGCCCCGATCGATATTTAGTCACTGTGGTATGGAATGTATCAGAACTACATTTTGACGTCGGTTGTTGCTACTTTGGTATTTCTAGGAACGTATGAATGAAAGCATATTTAGTGCCTACGAGGACTTTTCCGATATTAAGGGTCATCATGTCGGAACTACATCCGTGTAAGGACATGTAACAAAATATTCATACACTCAGAAAGTAAATATGATTTAAGATCGGGGATTTAGAAATTTCAATACAGGGATATCCCTTGTGCTTAATGGAATTGGGAAACAAAATAACATTGATCATATTGAAACACTAGGGCCATCCAAAAAGATAACTACAATAAGTAGTAGTCAAGTCATGGTGAGAAAAGTACGGCGTCTTGTAACATGTGAGAATCCATGTTTACAAAGGTCTCTGGTAATAGCCATTGATGTGCCCCAGGCAACAATACAGAATAAGAAGTATCTGCGTTTGGAAAATCGACACAAGTCACATGTACACGAGTTTATTTTACGTTATGTTAGTTGAACTGTCGCATACCTCAGGCATCTGGAGAATAAAACCGGTATCCATGCTATTCCAGATGACATCATACCTGTACATTCGCCTGTGGTTTTCTGTAGAATTGTTGAAAAGGGTGCTGGGAGATCGTCATCATCGTATACTAAATGGATTGTGGAAATTCTCTATGGAGGAGTGGCTTGCTTTGGACATCACAAAATTACGACGTTCCCTCTTGCAAAAGAAGTTACGCTGCATGACTATTACCAAGATGCATGGTCGTCAGGTAGAGCGTTATTGGACGTGGTGACATGGACTGTTACAACGTAATGTTGTAAAATCGTTTTAATATAACGTAATTTACTTCTTGTTTGTTTGTTTGTTTGTTACGGATTTCGCGCAAAGCTACACGAAGGCTATCTGCGCTAATCGTCCCTAATTTAGCAGTGTAAGACT
>NW_013668920.1:49006-49940 GCF_000517525.1 Limulus polyphemus | reverse complement strand
CTACTCTTTTACCAACGAAAAGTTGGGTTGGCCGTCACATTATAACGCCCCCACAGCTGAAAGGGCAAGTATGTTTGGTGTGACGAAGATTCGAACCCGCGATCCACACATTGCGAGTCGAGCGCCACCTGGCCAAGCCGGGCCAATTTATTTCTTTATGAAGTAATTGATATGAACGATTTTTATTGATTAACGCAACGACATGTTACCACATATGCGAACCATGGCACGGAATACGTCATGACGTCATGCTTAGCAATTAATAATTCGTTGATGGTGAATTTCAAATCAATCGATACTGTAATACCACCAAGGATAACTAACACATTTATAGAGGTTTAATATATATATAAAGTTTTTCAGAGGAAATATCTTAATACAGAGAATTTGTTAAGCGATGTAGAGCCAAAGAACTCAGCATTTAGAAAAAAAATGTTTTTTTTTAGTATTTTTCGTGAAAGTTGATAAACTCGCATAAAAAAAAAGTGTTTAGCAACGCCCTCTTTCGGAAAGTAAAGATTTTGGTAACGAAAGTAAACTCTCCCTTACTGAGGATCCAAAGTGTTCATGTGTCCATCTCATCCAACTAATCAATGGTTTTCATGAAAAGTATGGTTGAAAAACATGGATCATAGCACTCGAATTCAAACACGTAACGTTGAAGTCTCGTGAGATTTTCGTGCCTGTTATGTACTTGAATATGATCTGGAAAGTAACCCCCCCAAAAAAAAGAAAGAAGAAAAGGTCCGTGGAAAGATACACAGTCTAAGAGCTTGAAAAATGTTGACTTTTACCGAACCGTGTTAGAGTGAAAACTGTGGTACCTAGTAAACATGCTAGAGTGAAAACTGTGGTACCTAGTAAACATGCTAGAGTGAAAACTGTGGTACCTAGTAAACATGCGAGAGTGAAAACTGTGGTACCTAGTAAACAT
>NW_013668920.1:44231-48006 GCF_000517525.1 Limulus polyphemus | reverse complement strand
ATGCTAGAGTGAAAACTGTGGTACCTAGTGAACATGCTAGAGTGAAAACTGTGGTACCTAGTAAACATGCTAGAGTGAAAACTGTGGTACCTAGTAAACATGCTAGAGTGAAGACTGTGGTACCTAGTAAACATGCTAGAGTGAAAACTGTGGTATCTAGTAAACATGCTAGAGTGAAAACTGTGGTACCTAGTAAACATGCTAGAGTGAAAACTGTGGTACCTAGTAAACATGCTAGAGTGAAAACTGTGGTACCTAGTAAACATGCATACCAGAGTTATCGTGAAAGAATGCTAGTTCCAAGGCAGGATTCAATCATCAATATCTGAAAGTTTACAGTATTGTACCGAATTATAATACAAGGAATAAATTCACTGGTTCTAGATTACTTTCAACTAACACCGTTTATCAGGATGTTACTTATGTCATCAAAACGACGAAAATATATTTCACAAATAATTTTACTTCAAAAAGAAATTATACAATAAATTACAAAAATTTCATTTCGAATTAATGATAAAGTTCTTATTGAAATAATTATCATAAATATAGTAAATATAGCTGGCAATGTGATAAGCCGAACAATAATGTTTCTTAAACGTAATAAAAACAATAATTAAGTTTACTTGTCATCAGACATTAGTATTAGGCCTATCACATTTTAAACAGTGCATTATATATCTAGGCTTTTAGAAATTTACAAAATGTGTAATAGTGTTTCAACCACATTATGTTCAGCATATTCATTACCGACGACTAGTTTCGCTCGGTCCAAAATTCGTTAGCTCAGCTCAGAGAGAACAAATACAGTAGTGTTCGGAACACTATTTTGTTACAGCAAAAATTGTTATATTGAAACGCTTTTTTTTTCTCGCAAACTCTTGAGTGAGCGAAACGCGCCGTCGTCAATGGTTAGGGCGAACATAGTGTAGTTGTAATATTATACACTCGTCTAATAGGTGAAAATCTCTAAGGGATTAGATTAAGAAAGTAGCATTTAAAAATATGATAGGCCTAATATTAAAGTCTGACGAGCAGTAAAATTAATTGTAGTCATGATTCGTCAGTTTGAAAAAAACATTTAATGTATCGTTTTCTGGGACATTAATAGTGCCATATTAAATGTCACACAACTCTTTTATAAATTTGAAAACTGGAAAAGAAACGGAAAGAAGTTTTTAAGCGTACTTACATAACACAACCAAGTGAATGTTATTACTCTGTCCTTTTCCAACGCTGTTTTCAGCAACACAGTAGTAGTCACCTTCATGTTCTCGTGTTAGATTCTTTATCATTAGTGTTAAGCCATGAATTTCTATACCGTTTTCAGGGCCAGGAAATAGTCTGTGGTCATCAAACATCCATTGTAACTCTCGATATTGAGGATTGGCGTTTATATTGCAGTCTAAGTAAATATTTGCACCTTCTTGCACTTCATGACCTTGATCATTAGATCGTAACTTTACAGATATCTCAGGTTTATCTGGAATAATCGTAGACGATAAAGACAAAAAGGGTTATTGACAAACGTCTGCATTTTATATTATGCTAAAATATGTTTAAATAAAATTAAATGAACCTTGAAAACAAATCGTTATTATACTATATACAAATATAAATAGACTCATTTAGTTTCATACAAACGTAAATAGGTTCACTTAGTTTCATACAAATCTAAATATACTCACTTAGTTTCATACAAATCTAAATATACTCACTCAGTTTCATACAAATATAAATAGACTCACTCAGTTTCATACAAATGTAAATAGACTCACTTAGTTTCATACAAATGTAAATAAACTCACTTAGTTTCTTACAAATGTAAATAGACTCACTTAGTTTCATACAAATGTAAATAGACTTACTTAGTTTCATACAAATGTAAATAGACTCACTTAGTTTCATACAAACGTAAATAGACTCACTTAGTTTCATACAAATGTAAATAGACTCACTTAGTTTCATACAAATGTAAATAGACTCATTTAGTTTCATACAAATGTAAACAGACTCACTTAGTTTCATACAAATGTAAACAGACTCACTTAGTTTCATACAAATGTAAATAGACTCACTTAGTTTCATACAAATGTAAATAGACTCACTTAGTTTCATTAGTACGAATTTACATACATTTCACTTCTCTAAAGTTTGCCTTTGTCGAAAATTTCCTTCTTATTTCAGTTTTTCTGTATTTATTCCGTTCAAGTTTCTAGCATTCTCTCTCGTATCGCGTGTAATAAGTACATTTAAGTATTGCAGGTTTTCTCGTTGTTTAATATTACCCTTTATTTACATTTTAATTTTTTTCCCTATTCCGTAAAAGCTCTTAGCACTGTCTCCCTTAAACAAGTAATGCGTAGATATATAAATATAGTTGATTCTATGCTTTTTTTCACTCATTACTCTCACGTAATTCTTTGTTTCACTCACATTTTTCTTAGTTTCAAGTTAAGTGCTTAAGAGAATGGGTTTTTGATGTAAAAAAGGGAATTTTATTTTGATTTACTGGACCACTAGAAACGGTTTAACGAGTACGTGTTTGTTTTTGTGAAATATTGTTAACTAATTTTCACATTCGTTTTTATTGGCTGTTCTGGAGCATGGGAAATCGATCCCCGGGCTTTAGCATTGTTAGTCCGTAAACTCACCACTGGTCCACCATCATCAGTACGTTTCATACTTTAGAGACTTTTAAAGTTTTAAAACAACATACTGCCTAGATTTGAGAATCTTAAAAAGTAAAACAGGCTCTTTTGCGCTGCACTAGTAAACAATAAAATATCAATCTCTTAGCTAAATGTCTACTGTTTGCTTTAGGTTTAACCGTCAGCTATAATGTGTTCAATGATGTAATTTTGATTAAACAATTATATGCAGATATAAATATTTGATATAAACTATATACAAGTGTATTGAATCCAATAATTACGTTAAGGTTTCCAGCGATTAAATAATGGAGAACATTAGCCTTTTAAAATACATTAACTAAGGCTCTATTCAACTGCGTTATAAATGCAGCCTGTTGAGATTAAAACTTCCTTAATGCTTACACTGCACGTTTAGTTTCCAAGAATCTTCTAAGGCACTTTCTGACAAACGAGGATTTTGTGCGCGACAAACGAGTTTTTTTCCGTTGTCTTCTTTTGTCGGTCTAATAGCGATGTGACTAGTTGTGACCCTTCTGCTATCCGTCAGAAACTTTTTGGACTCCTTCAGCTCCTCACCTTCCATCCACCAAGTTACTTCCGCCGGGGGGAGGGACCCCTGAGTCTGGCACGTGACTTCCACTTCGCTTCCAGTAAGAAGTGGGGTTCTTGGTGATGAAATGTGAACAATCTGAGGCTTCACTGGGCAAGGATATTTAGTGGTGAAAGCCAGGGTTTGGGAGAAAAATAATTAATTAATTTATATTACTACGGTCTCTAGCATTGCGTCAATTCGTCACAATTACGTTTTTATTTTACGTTTAATTTTAATTATATCAATTTTTGGAGAAACAATCTCCATCCTTTACCCTAGAATCGAGTTTTTAGTTAAATACGTTCATCGTTTTATAATTAAAGCTGGTAGTAGTATTCAAAATACTAATATTCTTGTTAATTTTACAATTTCATTAACTAACTAAGCAGTCAAACTCCTGATGATAAAGTTATTATTAAAATTAAAACCTGAAGCTTTTTAAGTGATATATTACGATATATATATATATATATATATCCAGTAACACTTAAGAATATCATTATTACAAATAAATTTAATTTTATTAATG
>NW_013668920.1:36671-43374 GCF_000517525.1 Limulus polyphemus | reverse complement strand
TAAACTCGACACTGTGTGTAATAAAATATTTATAAAAATTACAAATACGCGTGTGTTAAACTCGATACTGTGTGTAATAAAATATTTATAAAAATTACAAATACGCGTGTGTTAAACTCGATACTGTGTGTAATAAAATATTTATAAAAATTAAAAATACGCGTGTGTTAAGCTCGATACTGTGTAAAATGTAATTTGTTATGGTATCCGCTTGACAGTTAATGTTTGACAAATAAAAATGACAATGATAAATTATTGGAAAATTAATTAAGTTCTATATTTTAATTGTCTTTTATCTCAACATCAACAGTTTTGTTGTTACCTGTCTTTCCATATTTAAGTTCATATACAAGTCAATTTTACTTATTTCTTACATATGCCAATTCCAATTTAAATTTACAGAAAAAAAATATCGTATGTATTTTTGAAATATTTTACCTCCCACGGCTTCGCATGTCAGATTCAAGTGACTACCTTCGTCAAACGGTCCTATGTTAGTATCTTCGAAGACGTGTTCACCATGTCTGATGTATATCTTTTTAGGAGGCACTACAATAAAGTGATCGCTATGATAGAATCAAATGTAACAGAAAACTATGGAAGAATAAACACTTTAAACTATAGAGTTTTTTTTTAATTTTTTGTTGAGCACAAAGCTACGCAGTGTGCTATCCGTTCTGTGCCCACCACAATTATAAAATCCAGGTTTTTAGTGTATTAAGTCTTTAGACTTACCGCTAAGTGACTGAGGGGCAAAATGGAGTGAAAGCTTTGTTTGTTTGAAGTTAAGCACAAAGCCACAAAATGGGCTATCTGTGCACTGTCCACCACGGGTATCGAAACCAGGTTTCTAGCGCTGTAAGTGCGCAGACATACCGCTCTGCCACTGGAGGGCAAAGTGAACGCTTTGTTTGTTTGAAGTTAAGCACAAAGCTACAAAATGGGCTATCTGTGCACTGTCCACCACGGGTATCGAAACCCGGTTTCCCTAGCGCTGTAAGTCCGCAGACATACCGCTCTGCTACTGGAGGGCAGAGGGAAAGCAGCTGGTCAACAGCTATTCTTGTCACATCGAAAAATCCCAAAGTCCCATAGTATGGAGCGTGATTTATTTTTTTATATTTTACGCATTCACAGGACCTGCAGATCTGTAGTCCAGAATGATATAAGTTGGACTACGCTGCCTCATAGACTAGACGTAACTGATCAACAGCACCCGCCGGTAACTCTTGGGATGCTCTAATCTTATTGTGATATTTGACCGTCATTCATTCAACGCACTAATTAGACAATATCCGTACCGAACTAATCATTCAACGCGGTCATTACACAATATCCGTGTAGCGAACTAACCATTCAACGCGCTCATTACACAATATCTGTAGCGAACTAACCATTCAACACGCTCATTACACAATATCCGTAGCGAACTAACCATTCAACGCGCAAATTACACAATATCCGTAGCGAACTAACCATTCAACGCGCAAATTACACAATATCCGTAGCGAACTAACTATTCACCGCGCTCATTACACAATATCCGTAGCGAACTAACCATTCAACGCGCAAATATTACCTCACACGAAGAAAATCCGATTCATTCCAAACAAAGGACTTTTCGTAACCGAGTACAAATATGGCGTTATTTTACCAACATCATAGCGTTAACTATATGTTTGTTTTACTGCGAAGTGGGCTTTTGATTAAATTTCATAATTAAATAAATTCTTTTTCAGCTCTGTAAATTTTATGTTTTTGTTTTGCACTAAGCCTTTCGCTCAGGCCAATGCTAACTTACGAAAAATAAAACACATTCGTTTGCTATCCACGGTTTAGCTACTTTAACTGTGAGTGGATCGAAGTGGAGATTCCTCCATGGATTCGTGATCGTTAGGAATTCAAATGCACTACACAAGAAAAATGGAAGAGAGAAATCCAATCGTGAAACAAAAAGAGAAAAAAACTTATGCTAATGATGTGAACACAATCTCAGTTTCATAGAAAAATAAAAAAAGTAGAAAAACTTTTTTTTTTTTTATTTTTTGAAGGATCATTAATGACACTAACATTTATCATTAGACAACGAACTTCTGTCTTCTAAAACTGATTTTTGTTATACTTCTAAATATTTTCAGCACTAGCTGATAAACACTTTTGTGAAGTATAAGGAAAACGTATCAATAAAGATAATATATATATATATAAAATAAATACTTAAACAGTCAAGCAATATAAAAGCAATAGGAAGGACTGCGTTAAAAATAGCAAATCCAAACCTGTGATAAATGACATTTTAATGAACAAAATAAGTCCAACAAACAAAATTACATTTAAAAGGATCCCCAAAGTGCAGGCTATAATGTGGGGTATAAAATGTGCCCTGGGTTTTGGGGGTGACTGCGGAAGTAAGACCCACATTACGGTGTCAATACATCGTCTATCAGTCTTAAACTCCGTTTGCCAGTCTCAAATTAAGAAATTCGTTAAAAATTAAAATAAAACCTTTTTGACCATTGGCAATAGTGTTTAATCACGAAAATGCTGATATTTCTAGAAAAGTATGACAAAATATATCAATATGCATTGCATCTAAGTAGACTAAAAGTAGTCAAAACAAAAAAGAACCACACCAGTATGTCTGTCTGTCCAGTGATTTGAATCACATAATTACCAACTTCTCACAATGGTAGAATATATATGTCTGAAACGTTTTAGTCGGTCTGGAAGGATTTTCGGACTAGTAAACACACATATTAAGTGGATTAATCATCCAACTATCAGTTTCCGAGGAAGGGGAAAATTTGATATCTCTGATAATCTTCTTGTGTAACCAAGTATAAAAATCTCTCTGAGGAAAGTAAATATGTCTGATCACATCTTTATGTCAACCTCTCGGTAAAGTAAAATGTAAATATTTTGGATAATCGTTTTGTACAGTATTAATCTTTCAGCAAGGTAACAGTGACAAGTTATACGTCTGACAAACGATTCAAGTCACCCAAGATACCGGTGACAAGTAAATGCACCAGAAAAGTGACTCTAGTCACACAAGTAGCAGCCTCTCGGGGAAAGTAACAAATAAAACTCGGACTATTGACACTGGATCGATTCGTCTTAAATATGTTCCAAAGCTTTGCACTTTCAGGCTTTGAGAAACTGAAGCCAAAAAAAGTGTACCAGTTTAAATTGAGGGAGATTTCAATAATCTTTTTTAACTGCCTTCCTTCGTCTTACGAGGAGCATACAGCTATTCAAAATTCACACGCTATCTGTGTCATTTTAGTTGCGTGAGAGAAAAGAAATGTACTGTATTATAATATAGAGTCACCACGATAGTTTCAGACTGTTGAAACTCTGAGTATAAAGTTGTGAGTTTTGTAGTAACGATGTTTTTTTTTTTTACTGAATTCCTCACGCTGAAACGGCTTCCGTGTGTATGTCGTTTGAATTGTTACAATTATGAAATTTGGGCAGCAGTGTTTAAGAGTCACCACGATAGTTTCAGACTGTTGAAACTCTGAGTATAAAGTTGTGAGTTTTGTAGTAACGGTTGTTTTTTTTTTTACTGAATTCCTCACGCTGAAACGGCTTCCGTGTGTATGTCGTTTGAATTGTTACAATTATGAAATTTGGGCAGCAGTGTTTAAGAGTCACCACGATAGTTTCAGACTGTTGAAACTCTAAGTATAAAGTTGTGAGTTTTGTAGTAACGATGTTTTTTTTTTTTACTGAGTTCCTCACGCTGAAACGGTTTCCGTGTGTATATTGTTTGAATTGTTATAATTATGAAATTTGAACAGCAGTGTTTATAACTGTGATACACTACTACAGATAAATTAATATATAAAGTCACGTCCATTTCCAAACAACCAATTCCTGGTAACTGACACGTCAACTTGAGCTACTTACAAAATATTATTGTCCTTGTAAATGTTCGTTTTATTAAGTCTATGTACGATCAGAATTTGTCGTTTCAATAACCTCATTATTTGTAAATATTTTTTCTTTACCCTTGCTTCGTGAATGTCTGATAAATACCGGAAATTGGCTATTGATTTTCATTGATATCCGGATAACGTTAGCATTAACTTGGCTGTGCAGTTTGGTTATACATGGGATTCTACGGCGCGAAATTAGGAGCGGCTTGATTGATCTCCTGGACTTAACGCTCCGTATTCAGGTAATATTGTTATGGATACTTATCCCCACGCGCGTCATACCCACTGCTTCAAGTCTAACTTTTGTTAGCAGTTATACTGCTTACTTTCAAGTTTTATTAAATTGTGCTTACGTGATTTGCATTCTTTTCTAGACTTTCATTTTGCACATAAGCTTTAAAATTACTAATATTGCATAAGCTGATCATGAAACTTATGATCCATTTCGTATTGTAGTTTTCTAGTTTCTTGTTAAGCTACACAATCAGTTATTTGTGTTATGCCTACCACGGGTATCGAAACCTGATTTTTTGTGTCGTAAGTCCAGAGACTTGCCGCTGAGCCACTGGGGGGCCGTTTTGGATTAACGTCAACATGTTGTATTAAATTAACATAACAATGAAATAAATTTCATGAAAAAACAACAACAACAACAAAAACTAACAAAAAATACAGGTTCAGCAACTCCTTACCAATAACGTTGACTTTCAACTTTCGGTGACTGGTTCGACCTCTTTGATAATCCACCCTGCATCTGTATTCACCAGCGTCACCTTCTTCAACTGGTTGTATAACGAGCGAAGCCGCTCTTTTCGTGATATTTAAGCTAGTCCTAGACACATACTCATCACGTATTACGTGTTTTGCTTTTTCTACAGGCACGTTCCTAGCATCTACGCTGTACAAAGGATTTCCAGAAGTTCCACGATACCACAACACGAGTGAAACACGGTCGTCTGGAGAAGGGGGCGTAATATTACATGGTAGGACGAGCTTTCTCCCCACGACAGAGCTGTATTCCGCGTACTCTAGAAGTCAAGGGGTAAAATAGACTTCTATGAAAATATAAATGCAAAATTTTTGCGAACACATAAGAGTTAGTGTTTTTTATTAAGGTCATTTCGAATGTAATTCATTTTACAATACTCGGACAACATACGAACATTAAAGTAGTATTATCATTCCCGATTATCATAGCTTTGTTAGGATTACTTTAGAAATATTATACAATTTAAACTTTACATCTTTTTTTAGCGAGGATAAGTGTGTGACAGGATTTAACTTCCAAATTCATTAAAATATCGGAAATGCTTTGAAAAATTTGAATCGTATTGACTGTTTCTTAATTTAAAAACAGTATAAGTTACCTCTTTGTTCATCGTAGTAGTGGACAGGTTTAAGCTTTATTCCTGGAACCCCTGAAAAAACAACAACAACAAACAACAATAATAATTTGAAACAACCCACGGTTGTTGCAGCTGTGAATGACTCTTTTTTAAGACATCACTTGTGCTAGGTAATAGAAAACATTTTATTTAAACACATTTTTACTAAAAAATCTTTATTTGATTTCTTTAGAATGAGATCAAAGCAAAATTTGTATTCCATGCAAATAAATCCGTCTTATCATCTTTACCAAGATTTGTTTTCTTTAAGATCAATAGCCGTCAGTACAAAAAAAAAACGAAAAAAAAATAGCCCACACTTTATATATACATATTTGTCCATTATTAATTCAAGAGTAATTATATATTTCCCAGTGTTATAACTTTCACGTGCTTTTTCTTCTTCTTTGCTCTCGAAGATTTCGTTTCCCTTGTGGAAGATAGAATTGAGAATAACCTGAACTTTTTTATCTCGCAAGTATATTGATCTTTTCTAACAAAATACGCCCCCCCCAAAAGTTTTTCTAATCCAATTACATACCTCCTAAACTCCCTTTCTGTCATCACCTTTTTGTAGGCTAATACCTTATAACAACTTTAGGAAAAATCTCTTCAGAATACATCTTGTTTGCATAATGTAAAGTAATGAATTTTTAACAAATAAAATAAAATTTTGTATTTTGCGATGACAGAAGAGAGAGAGAGAGAGTGTGTGACCCAGAGCACAGAATAAATTCTGATTTGGAATTTTTTTTTTAAATTTATCGATCTGAATAACCAGAGGCTAAAATAATATTTGAACTCTAAAAATGGTAATGAAACTTAATATATATATATATGTGTGTGTATCTGTGACGGACAATAGTAAACAGAGAAACGTTTTGGAAAAATAAAATCTCGTGAATTCACTTTTTAGTTTCGTTACACCATACATTCTACGTGTTTTACCTGATTTATTTTCGAAAGTAACATTTTTTACTAAAGTAAACTGTGTGTTACACTTGGATTGAACTTGTAAAATATGCCTTGATGATATAAACAGATTTTATGAAATTAAATGCACAATTATACAGGACACACTTATGTCAGCAAGAGATGTCAAGATACATTTAAATCTTTATTTGACAGTTGTGTTAATGTCAATGTTACTAGAACTCTTATTAATAGCAATGATGATGAATACTGTACGACATCAAATACGTGCGCTGTTAACAAAATCAGTAATTTTAATTCACTCCCATAACACCCGGATATGAACAGATATGATGATGTACACCTTGATGATATGAACAGATTTTATTATAAATATGTTACAGAAGCTGAAAACTGTTCCAATTTCAAATTTTTCGTGTCAGACTCATATGGTTTGTTTGTTTG
>NW_013668920.1:29876-36296 GCF_000517525.1 Limulus polyphemus | reverse complement strand
GACTCATATGGAAGCACCAAACAACCGAAGATCCTGGCATTAAATTTGGAAGAAATTAGTTAATTTCCTTAAAATATCAACCAATGTAACCTCTTTATCTGCAGTGGATTTGTTATTTGACGTTAAGCACAAAAACTACGCTATGGGCTATCTATGCTCTGCTCACCACGGTAATCTAAACCTGGTTTTTAGCGTTGTAAGTCCGTAGACATACCGATGTGCCACTGGAGGGCCTCTGCAGTGGTTTGTTTGTTTATTTTGAATTTCGCGCAAAGCTATACGAGGGCTATCTGCGCTAGCCGTCCCTAATTTAGCAGTGTAAGACTAGAGGGAAGGCAGCTAGTCATCCCCACCCACCGCCAACTCTTGGGTTACCCTTTGACCAACGAATAGTGGAATTGACCGTCACATTATAACGCTCCCACGGCTGAAAGGAACGAGCATGTTTGGTGGGACGGGGATTCGAACCCGCGACCGCAGATTGCGAGTCGAGTGCCCTAACCACCTAGCTATGCCGGGTCCTCTGCAGTGGAAGAGGATAAAATAAACGGATATTTGAAAACATTCGCTGATGTAACTAAAGGTAAAAAAAAATAAATAAATGACATTTTCTGATCTACTGTATAGTTGTTCATAAAATTCTAATAATTTAGAATAAATTAATTGTTACTAAACAAGATACGAAGCCTATATAATGATCTATAGATACTTGAAAACGCCATGTTAGTCCTATGTATGATATTATAATTAACTGGTAATTATTAACAGAAAACTTTACAATTTAAAGTAATTCTTAAAAACTAGCTTTATTTTAAACGTTTACATAATGAAATCCAAACCCAAGCCCTTCATAGTAATGCCTTTAAAAGCTTTTGAAACAACATTACAACTACTTTTATCTTAGATTTGTAGAAAACTAAACAGTCCCAAAGAATCTAATGAAAGGTCTAATGACAGTCCTACTGCAATCCTCTAAACAATCCTAAGGAAAATTAATTCCCATATAAATTCACACATAAAAAACACACTGTAAAAAAACAACGGTTGAATTTTTTATACACAATCAACTGAAATTGGCCCGGCATGGCCAGGTGGTTAGGGCACTTGACTAGCAATCTGAGAGTCGCGGGTTCGAATCCCCGTCACACCAAACATGCTCACCCATTCAGTCGTGCGGGCGTTATAATGTGACGGTCAATCCCACTATTCGTTGGTCAAAAAGTAGCCCAAGAGTTGGCGGTGGGTGGTGATGACTAGCTGCCTTCCCTCTAGTTTTACACTGCTAAATTAGATAGCCCTCGTGTATCTTTGCGCGAAATTCAAAACCAACAGTCAAATGAAACTAGAGGGCGCAACTCTATTTGTTTCTAAAAGATTCTGTAATTATAATTCTTAATAATGATTGAAGAAACTTTTAACATTTAACAATAACTTCGAAAATGACTTAACTACATATTTCTACAAAGCAATACTATACCTGAGACCCGTTTTTTGTTTGTTATTAGATTAATTAAGCGTAAAGCTACTTGAGTGTTATTTACGCTATTCGTCCCTAATTTAGAAGCGATACACTAGAGGGAAGGCAGTTAGTCTGTCAAAACCATCCACATCCAACTCTCGGACTACTCTTTCATCAGCGCAAATGGGACTGACCGTCACATTATAATGCTTCCACGGCTGAAAAGGCAATCATTCTCCGTGACCCTTTTCCTGAGACCCGTATAGTATCATTCTAGAATTGTGTTTGAAGGCATATACCAATTATATATTACTTAAATGTTTTAACATAGAAAGACCGGTGTTACCATAATAATTCTTGAAAGATTTATTCTCCATAGAGATCTGAATATATCTCTAAAATGGAACATAGAACTTATATTGAGTTTGGTAGAAGGTAATGTTGTTTTAGAAACGTATTTCAGATAAATAATATATAGCCTCTAACGCCAAAAATATTTGAGTTACGAAAAATATAGGTCACTCTACTTACTGATTAAATGGAAGGAGCTACTATTCTTACGTGTAGAATGTAATATTTGTGCTTATGAGAACGATAATTAGTTGTTAACACATATTCTATTTTCTAATTGGATATATTGAAGCGAATGTATTAGAAAGCTGTCTAGGGGGAGGTAGGGGGAAGTATGAGAAAATTATTCCAAATGTGCCTTTGCTGTACTTTCTCACAAATATTTTATGAAAATGGGTCATCGCTGTATTTTCTTGCAAAATATAACAATATATTTATGCACGTGCAAACCAAACCGAAACTATCAAGCTGTAGACGGAACTGAAATTCCATGTCTGTATCTGTTCACACTTACACTACAAGATAAAAGTCATGGCTCCGATTTCTTGTTTTTATAGCTCCAAGAAATTCCGCAGAAACTCAAGCATATGTTTCGTACATGCGTTGTTTAAGATCGAACTCAATAACTTAATATTGTTGATGCCTTAGAGGGCGTTGTTGGCACCTTGTAGGAACGATATGAATATGTTAATGCACTAATATGTTCCTGTATGAACTGGAGAAGCTCCTACAGCGGAGCGCATAGAACAGCAATGGTCTCAGAAACGACCGACTAAACCAATCCTCACCAACGCCCTTATCTATAAAGTGGAAACTATAGTTAAGAAAGAAAACTCATCGATACGAAAAGATACTGTGATAGAGCTGGGCATTTCTTCTCGTATCATTAGCAGGATAATATACGAGGATTTACGGTTGTGGAAGCCTAATAAGCGAAAGACACAAGTTTCCAGCCACATCTCGAAATCAATGTCTGTAAAAGCTAGAATAGCAGAAATATAATTTAAAAACATGCATTTTAAATACCCGATTTTGCTCCAAATAGACTTTTGTGTATTTGATCGTGGATGTTTTACAGTGAAACTTTCTATTGAAAGTATGTTAAAATGCGTGGTCTGAGACTGACTTCGCCATCCTTCGCAGAAACTTGTTGCAATGGAAATTGCAGTCTGATAATACTGAATATTCGTACCATAAGGCAATGGAGGAAGTAGGTCCAAGGGTAATTTCCCCAGTATCTCTGTTAGTGGGGGCAAGATAGGTTTAAATGGATCTAAACAATTTTGGGAATAGGAAGAGAAGCAAAAATAAATCATGATTACACAAATATCAAGTAAAGCGGCTAAACTGATTTCAATAGGTTAACCTACACATATGTTTTTGCTTAGTTAGAAATGATTAAGTGTATAATGGTTATCGATGAAGTGTTCTTTTAAATATTTAACAACACGAAATTAAAAATTAACTTTGTAAGAAAATCAAGTGTGAAAGTAAAGGTTAATTTTGTAATTAAGGAAATCCACGAAATTAAGGATTAACTTTGGGGGGAATTCAAATGTGAAACCAACACCATGAAATTAAGGATTAACTTTGTGAGGAAACCAAAGGTAAAACCACCAAAATGAAATATATGGATTAAATTTATGGGAAAATTAAGTGTGAAACTAACACCATGAAATTAAGGATTAACTTTGGGGGGAATTCAAATGTGAAACCAACACCACGAAATTAAGGATTAACTTTGGGGTGAATTCAAATGTGAAACTAACACCACAAAATTAAGGATTAACTTTGGGGTGAATTCAAATTTGAAATGAACAACACGAAATTAAGGATTAACTTTGGGGGGATTCAAATGTGAAACCAACACCACGAAATTAAGGATTAACTTTTGGGGGGAATTCAAATGTGAAATGAACAACATGAAATTAAGGATTAACTTTGTGAGGAAACCAAAGGTGAAACCACCACAATGAAATATAAGGGTTAAATTTATGGGAAAATTAAGTGTGAAACTAACACCATGAAATTAAGGATTAACTTTATGAGGAAATCAAGTTTAAACCAATATCACGAAATTAACGATAAACTTGGTGAGGAAACCACGTGTGAAACTCTCATACTTTGTTCTTATAAATAAAAGCACTGACATCAATACTTGCACTAGCTGGGCGTGGCCCTGTGGCTAGCATACTCGGACTGCGAATCCTAAAATTCGTGCACCATTCTCGCAAAAATGTGCTTCGCGCTTTTTAGGGCCTTGGGTGCATTGTAAAAGAGGTATTCAAATCCTAGTATTCTGTCAGACAAGAATAGTCCCAAGAATTGGTGGTGGTTGCTGTTGATCCCTATAATCTATCAGTAAAATTAGAGACAGCTTACACGAATAACTCTTGAGCAGCTTTCCGCAAAATAATGAAAAAAAATAGAAGCTAACAAACAACCCATAATTAATTTAACACAATGAATAGGTAATTACGTTGACGTTTTTTTAGATGCTTGCTAAAAATACATAAATAAATCAGGCTACTGCAGATTCAAAAGGAGCCTAAGATGTATAAACTACTCCATATATCGTCTCGATTTATCTTCATAAAGGTAAAATTCCACAAGTAAATAGATAATATTAGGCTTAACAGAGATTGCGTTCTTCACAATAAATGAGTTGCAATGCCAACAACAAATTCATTGTCCATTTTTTCCACTATAAGGTAATTGCAACATGTCAGTCAATAAGCCTTAAGTGTCATTATCGAGACTAGTGAGAGAAAACGGAGCCATCAACTTCCTATAGAGCTGTTCATTACTTTTGTTCCTTTTTGGATATCTTAGCAATTTTGATATCATATTCAATGCAATTAATCAAAGTTTATCATCATAGAGAGTTTTTTCTTTGGTTCTCTTTTTTTATTTCTGATATAATGACATTTCTATCATCATTTGTACGCACAGATTTCTATTGAATTTTAAAGGAAAAATGGAAAACTGTCAGGAATATGTTATCGAAAAGCTCTTGGTAGTGATTATTGATGAATCGTAATATATAAAGTGAATTGTGCGGAGAAATTTGAAACGGTTGTTAATAAGAAACATGTACATTTTTTTAAAAAAATAATCAAAGGAAACATTTTTTACAAATAATTCAATAATCATTTGTAATTACATCAAAAGAAATTAGTGTAAAAAACAAACTGTGTAATTGAGAGAAATAAAGTTTAGAGGTGGCTTGGATGTGTAATCGAGAAAACTTTATTACAAGCTTAAAACAATAATAAATGCACAACTTCTCAATAAGTAGTTTATCTAGACACATGAATATACAGTACGAAACAAAGAAATCGCATGACCGGAGATTGCTTAATGGCTTTGTACTTTGGCACTCTGGGGTGCTGGTTCAGAGTAGGGTTGCTTTGTTCAATTAAAATGGCTTATTGGCTTGACGTTTGTTAATGTTTGGTTCTTTGTTTAACATAATAACGTTTTTATTAGGGGTTTGTTCTTAAAGTTGGAATGATTGTGAACTTGGGAGAGAGGATTTTTATTATCTTCAATGGATCTAGCTTCCAATTTTCTTCCGGTTTCTTCGATGTAGAATCATGGGTATTTATTACACATTATTTAATAAATGGCGTTGGTATTGTGTGATTCGAAACGTCAACACAGAGACTGGGTATTCAGCTAATTAAACAATGCATTCTAACCTTTGTAAACAAATACGTAAAAAAATATATTTAATTAGCTAAACTCACTAGCAGATTGATATTTTGTTTCGCTCTGCACAGATAGTTTGTTCTCATCAAAAGTTGATTTTAAATACCATTGAATTAGTAATTGGGTGCTTTATTGAGAGACTTTGTTTGTTTTAGCACAAAACCACGTTGGGCCATCTGCTGTATCCTGCACGGGGAATCGAACCCCGTAAGTTAGTGTTGTAAGTCCATAAACTTACAGCTGATACACCGCGTGAGTTACTTTAAAAAAATGCCCCCAGTGGCACAGCGGTATGTCTGCGGACTTACGACGCTAGAATCCGGGTTTCGACACCCGTGGTGGGCAGAGCATTGTGTAGCTTTGTGCTTAATTACAAACAAACAAAAAAGAAATTAAACTTTTAATATAAAGTTAGAAACTAGTGAAACTCTGAGCTGAAACAAAAACTACATATATAAAATTTAAATGAAGCTAGAGAGGTTCTTCCAGTTTGGTACTTTAGCCTAACCTACCTGGGATAAAGAGACAAAAATTGCTACCCTCGTTTACGTATTGCAATTAGTGTTTAGTATTCTATTTTGATAATCACAACTGTCAACCCGCCACAACAACCCGTACAACAGCAAAACCAGTTTTGACAGTAAAAATATAGTACATGGCACTTTTAAAACCTTTTGATAACACCATTCATAAACTGACTAAAACATAATTAGATCATTAGCCATAAAAACATTATCTATATTTTTGTCCTATTTCATGTTTTTCATTAGGTATAAACTTCGTTATATTTCTTTATTATCTATAAACAGATTAAATGTGTTCAGTATTGAACACGACTTGTAAATTTGAAAGTACTTTGATAGACGATTTTGTTCGTTTGTTTGTTTGTATGTTTTGAA
>NW_013668920.1:25504-28948 GCF_000517525.1 Limulus polyphemus | reverse complement strand
ATGGCTGAAAGGGGCGAGCATGTTTGGTGGGACGGGGATTCGAACCCGCGACCCTCAAATTGCTATTCGAGCGCCCTAACCTGTTATGTATGAGGGATGATAGAGTGTTGGGATGTGTTATTGTTACATTAATTTATTTAATTGTAAATACATTTTTGTGTTATCTCCTGCCCTGACGTTATTAACTTCCGAATGTGACTGTTTCGAAAACTAGTAATACAATCTTATAACTGTATTCTTAAATGTAGCGCCCCCAAGTGGCTCATCGATAAGTCTGAGAGGCTCATAATAAAAAGTTGGCACAGCATAGATTATCCGTTGTGTGGTTTTGAGTTTAACAACAAACAAACGAACTAAACGCAGAAATAAAATATAGACATTTGTGGCATATGATTGGTTCATTATTAAGTTTAACATTGTAACCCTACTTACACACACACACACACACAAATTAAATTGTTTTAGTAGTTGTAATCTTACACCTTATGATTATTTGAACATGCACAAGTTGTGATACAGTTCTTAAACCATTCAAACTATTTGATAAGGCAAGAACTGCTAAGATTCTACAATAACAATTACATTAATAATAATTATTTGTAATTCATTATTAAAAGGAACAAGTAATCTACAAAAATCTTCTAAGACCACTCTCCCCTGGGTCATCACCGAGAGAGGGGGGAGAGGACCCTTGTTGGTAGCCCTATTTTCGCTTCTTTCTTGCGATGAATAAAATATATTATTCAAAGGATGTGGATAACTCGAAAAGAGTAATTCATATGATACAGTTTCCTCATGTTTCATATGTGGATAAATCAAGTTACTTAATCTGTCTGATGTGGATAACTATAATAGCTTAATATGTAAAATATGGGTAACTAAATAGTTTCAATTATATGATACGGTTAACTGTAGTAAATTGATCTTTGTTACGTGGATAACTCTAACAGTTTAATATGCTAAAATTTGGGTAACTAAAATAGTTTCAATTATATGATATGGTTAACTGTAGTAAATTAATCTTTGTTACGTGGATAACTCAGGTAGCTTAATCTTAAAGATATGTTTGTAATAAGAAATATCTCTGCCTTTTTTTTTACAGGTTATATGCTTCTAGAGGTTTGTGTGGAAAGTTGAAAACCAATAGTTGTAGCACTGTCGGGAAAAGGAGTTGAAATACGTAAAGTTTTGAAGAAACGTAATGGTTCCTTTGACGTCTTGTTTCACGACAAAACTAATCAGCTTTTGTAAGAGAGAAGAATTATATTTCATGTTTTTGTGAAAATGAAAATTCTATTTATGAGAAACCCGTTCCCACTCGGATTTGGTGCTGTCATATATTAAAACATTAAATCAAAAGGCGTGAAATTCAAGAAACTTTATAATTTTTCCCTGTGGTTCAACCCAGGTTGTTGTTTCTGCCATAAGACCTACGATACGTTTTTCATTTTTGTACTGAAAAAAAAAGATATTGTGGATACTTATACAAAACATAATCTAAGCTAAAGAAAAGTCGATACTGGATTACCTAGGCCAGTTATTCTAGCATTTTAGTATTGGATTATCTAGGCCAGTTATTCTAGCTTTTTATTATTGGATTGTTTAGGTCAGTTATTCTAGTTTTTTATTATTGGATTATCTAGGCCAGTTATTCTAGCTTCTTATTATTGGATTGTCTAGGCCAGTTATTCTAGCATTTTTAGTATTGGATTATCTAGGCCAGTTATTCTAGCTTTTTAATTATTGGATTATCTGGGCCAGTTATTCTAGCTTTTTAATATTGGATTATCTGGGCCAGTTATTCTAGCTTTTTAATATTGGATTATCTGGGCTAGTTATTCTAGCTATTCCAGAAAAAATAAAAGGTTTCCTTGAATAATATCTGCACCATAATGCAGGAATATTTGCAATGCAGCAATTGTTTTTTCTCACATTGCTTTCCTAAAGTAAACTGTCATATTAGTTGTGGCTAAGGATATAGGCTAAGACAATCCTTTTTACAGGTCCATTCCTTTTCATTAGGGGGATAATGTTCTTAATACTCACATCGTAACAAATGCCAACGATAATAATTTCCAGAACATCCAAATTCACTCAGCTCCTCTGCTACGGGTAACTCGATGATCTAAGAGATCTCATGTGAGCCTACTTAATAAATGTATTCCATAAAGTATAACTCGAATAAAGTGTCTAGTTTGTATTTTACCAGGTGATAATAGGGTTTATTTCTCATTAGATTAATATATATATATATATAATACAAGGCTTTTGACTGGAGGGTTCATATCTCAGTAGATTGAAATATTCAATACAAGGTTTGTGATTGGAGGATTCGTATCTTAGTAGATTGAAATATTTAATACAAGGTTTGTGATTGGAGGATTCGTATCTTAGTAGATTGAAATATTTAACACCAGGTTTTTGGCTGGCCAATATAATTCAATTTCCATCATCTTAGATTCATTTTAGAAAATCTGAAACTAAAAAGATACATATATTCTTGTTAGCAAGATTTCCAGAAGCATATTATTTTCTGTATATTTTATCCTTCAGGTTTAGAAATTAGCTTTGACATAAGCCGAGATTCCAAATACAATTGCAGTGCTGAAAGCGCTGGATGTGAAGTGACAAGAATTAGATTTATTGACGTCACCAACCGTATGATTTAAAACTCTAGCGTGGTTTCAATTTAATGAGAAGAATGATAATGTCAGAAAATGCCTTTTGTATATATGTATAGTAACAGATGGCACAAAGGCTTACAGAGTTCTGATGAATTCGTTTCCTTCTGGTTAATTTCGAATGAAACACCTAAAGCAACATTTGGCACGATATTCATTTTTACTTTTAATTAGAGGCGATTTTAAAGTGCCTTATTCCGTTTTTTTTATTCATTTTCTCTTATAAACACCTGATGAAAAGAAATGATAGGAAAGATAACACCGGTATGAGTGAAATGATAAACCCTTTCTTATAAATACCTGGTAGAAACAACTGATAAGAAATATAACACCGGTATGAGTGAAATGATAAACCTTTTCTTATACATACCTGGTAGAAATAACTAATAAGAAAGATAACACCGGTATGAGTGAAATGATAAACCCTTTCTTATAAATACCTGGTAGAAAAAACCGATAAGAAAGAGAAGCCTCCAGTGGCACAGCGGTATGTCTGCGGACTTACAACGCTAGCATCCGGGTTCCGATACTCGTGGTGGGCAGAGCACAGATAAGCCTTTGTGTAGCTTTGTGCTTAATTACAAAGAATATTGGTATTATTAAAATGAAGTTTGTCATGTTTTGCCCCAATTTTGTGATCAATCGGAACTAAACTCCATGTAAGAAAATGGTGTTATTGGCTTTGATTCATTCTCATCTTAAGATATTTATTAAGATGAAATATTTCAGAACTTACAAAGGATGAAACTACTAGAATAAGATA
>NW_013668920.1:18903-24495 GCF_000517525.1 Limulus polyphemus | reverse complement strand
GTTAAGCTTATATTAAAGTTTTTCTTCATTACCCATTTAAGCCGTCTCCAGCCATTAATAGTTTTAGTTCCTTTGATTGCCTTCTAAACCTGTTTTCATTTCCTTTGTAATGTTTCAATGACGTCATATGTTTTATACAAGTAGGGATTTTAAGCCAATGAGGGAATTTTAAAATAACTCGATGAATTGTTAACCCTAGTTACAAAGAAAAACTATCCGGTTAAAAGAAGTTGACGGGGCATGCGCGTGGACATGTGGATAATGTTGGACAAGTAATGACTGAGTTATTATCTGTATTTTTATTTTTCAGTTATAGCAAAGCTGCTAAAGATATGAGCCATTGTCTCTAATTTTGAACTACTGAGCGGAAATATGGTAACCAGTTAGCAGCACTCTACCACCCACCATCCTCGCTAAGAGAGTGACTGTTTCTCTGATAACGCTCTCATACTAAATTTGAATTTGAAGCGATGTTTCTTAATATTTTGTTCAGTTTTCTTTAAAATAGGCTTTGTATCGTTTTTCTTTTAATATATTACGTCATTGTATATTAATACAGACATTCCAAGCACTCTGATTTTAAATACATTAATCTAAAAATATTACATAAGTTGAAGGTTCATGTTTGGTTAGGCAACAAAATAGTATTGTTCCATGATTTTTGGATAATATTTTTAACATCATATTTTAATAAACTATGCGAATTAAATATGATAAGCCCGAGGTTTAAAGATTATCGGGTGTTTTATGTATATACTTCACGAAACAATTAAAAGAGCATCAGAAATTATTATATTATAGCTAAGACAAAACAAAAGTAAAAGCTTTAATCACCCTTTTCCCTCAGTTTATCTCAGAACCAGGTCCATGTTATAAAGTGCAAATCACTGGCCATTCAGCCTATTATACATACACTGATCTCACAGCGACTTGCTTCATTTGTTACTTTGAACGGAATCACCATGTTTATAGTGTTTCATTCATTGGAATAATGGAAATCACCCAATCACAGCGAATTGGCTACAAATACCTTAAAGTGTCATTTGGAATGGAATATATATAGAACTGATTCCAAGTCCATGATCAAATGAAATAGTTAGCACGTCACTCACAGTACAAGTGGGCGACTTGTTACTTACTCTGAGACTAAACAAGATGTGCGATGCCGCAATGAGACGCCATATCTGTGTAGATCTTATTCTAAATAGGATTAGGTTTTACAAGAGCGGCTTCTATATCTGTTTCTCAGCGACGTGCATCAAGACACGAAACAGTTCTCATGTAACGGTGCTAAGAACTTGTTTTTACAGATAGTTTGTACTTGACCAGATAAAAGACTCACTCTCTTTTGATATCTCACACCAGATTTAACATTATTTTCTTATAAGAATGTCACGCCTATGATAGTGGTGAAATAATGGTGTGGGTGGGGATAGGTTTTGTCGAACTTACGGACCTGTCCCTTCTTGCGGAACTATGACACTAGAACTTTATATTATGGACAACTATCTTACTACCCTTTATTCTGCCATATGTTGATGATTTCAGAGTGAAACGGTAACATTTGTTACTATCGTATATAACCTCAACGAATGGAATGATGTGCATGCTCATCAGATTTCAGTCCTATTGAACGTGTGTAGGATGTTTTAGGCAAACGTATTTCATGTCTTCATGTGACTCCAGTCACCATAGAAGCCCTAGAAAAACCTTTTCCTCAAGAAGTTGGAAATGCCTTAACACTCTGATTTTACCATGCAACGTCGGTGTCAGGTTACCATTTGCACTTCAGATCACATGGTAAATAATCTACACCGTAATGGTAACTAACATTATTATATAGCAGTGGTTTTGCTTCTCGTAAGTAGATTTTCTGGAAGATCCAATATTAGTGTGAGACCGTATAACGATTGTGAAAACAAACACCAGTAGAAGCATAAAGAAGTCCTATTTTTTAACGGTGACGTTGAAATGATCAATAACCTTATACTTTGAGTGCTTGCTCAGACCTAGGTGTTGTAGCTCTGTCGCTAGAAAGTATAAATAGATTTCTCTGAAGGACAAAGAACAGCGTAAACAATAAACATTTGCAGAAACGCACGTTTACACGCAAATGAAGATAGTACAATGAAACAACTTGAAGATGTTATGAAGATAACAAAATGTTGACCAATCGACGTCCCTTTTTCCAATGTGTTTGACGATGCATATATGAAAGAACCGGAGAATACAATAAACTATGATTTTTTTTTTTATTATTTTTGTAGGAATCTATTCAGCAATCCCTTACTCACTCTTTACGTGTTTGTTATTTAAAAATCTTGAAAACGGATCTTTGAAAAGTTTGTTTGTTTTTGAATTTCGCGCAAAGCTACACGAGGACTATCTGCGCTAGCCGTCCCTAAGTTACCAGTGTAAGACTAGAGGGAAGGCAGCAAGTCATCACCACCCACCGCCAACTCTTGGGCTACTCTTTTACCAACGAATAGTGGGATTGACCGTCACATTATAACGCCCCCATGGCTGAAAGGGCGAGCATGTTCTTGGCGGGACGGGGATTCGAACCTGCGACCCTCAGATTGCGAGTCGAGTGCCCTAACCACCTGGCCATCCCGGGCCTGTTTGAAAAGAAAAACAAATGCATAGTGTGTTCGGTATTTGTCCATTTAGTTCGAAATGGAAATCTAGAAGCTTATATTTTTATGTTAGCTTCATAATGTGGTAGGATAGGAACAAATACTTCACAGTGCTTTCTTATTGTAGTTTCAAAACTAATGAACGGTGATTTAAGTCCCACACACAAAAAAAAGTGTTCAGAAAATATACTAACAGAACAGTTTACTCACGTTATAGAGTTTGTTAAGGTAATATCTGGACACCTTATATATCTTATTACACGCAACTTAAATCTTTCTTATACCATTGGCCCGACATGGCCAGGTATTTAGGGCGCTCGACTCGGAATCTGAGGGTCGCTAGTTCGAATCCCTGTCCCACCAAACATGCTCGCCCTTTCAGCCGTGGGCCATTGTAATGTGACGGTCAATCTTATACCGTTATATCTCTATAGTACAGTATGTCCAATACGTTTTATACTTTTTTTTACGTTTATATTAACATCCATACCTTAAGTAATGTTGTACAAAAAACGGTTTGCTTATCATTTGGACTCTACATAAGATTTTAAACAATTGTTTGGGTGCCAGTCGTGGCCTAATACTTAGTGTACCTAGTATGAAATTCAAGGGTTTAATAGTTTGCGTATCGTTGCCTCAGAAATGGAGACCATGTGTGTGTGTGTGTGCACTACAATAATGACGGTCAAATCTAGTTTTCGATCAGGCAAGAGTAGCCCAAGATTTGGTGTTGGGTACTTTTCCTAGTTAGGCCTTAGGCTATCAATTTAAAATTTGGGAGTGCTATACACTAAGAGCTCTTCGCGCAGGTTTGCTCGAAAAGTATGAAACAAAGAAACAAAATGAAATATTTGTAAGTTTTCTTTATGTCTTGCAAAGCACAATTAAAATAATTAAAAATAATTAAAATAATTTAAATAATTAAAGTTACGTGTCTTATGAAATTCACTTGGTTGTATTTTACTAGTTAAAGTTACGTTTCTTACGAAATTCACTTGTATTCCGCTAGTTAAAGTTACGTTTCTTACGAAATTCACTTGTATTCCGCTAGTGCAAGTTACGTTTCTCACGAAATTCACTTGTATTCTTCTTGGTGTAAGTAACGTGTCTTATGAAATTCACTTGTACTCTATATTCTACTGGTGTTAGTAACGTGTCTTATGAAATTCACATGTACTTCACTAATGTAGCTTACGTGTCTTAAGAAATTCACTTGTACTTCACTAATGTAGCTTACGTGTCTTATGAAGTTCACTTGTACTTGACAATTAATTAAACAACTGGTGTTGCAGTTCCCTACGAATTTCTTATTGTTAAGAGTCATAACTCCAGCTCGTTTTTAATTAATTACATAAGCATAAGCAATTCACGATTTCATTTTAATTTATTTAATTTCTCTATGTTTAACAAGCAAAATAATTCCAGATCATCTTCAGCAATAAATGTAAGAGAAAGCTGTATGAACAAAAGTTAATGTGCTTTTTTGAATGTAAAGAAACTAGCGTAATATAATCAAATATCCAGTTAATCTAATATAATCAAATATCCAGTTAATCTAATTATCATCTTTCGGGAAACGGCTTATTAGTAAGCCAGTAAGTGTTCCTAACTGTGCTTATCGGTGATCAAAGTAAAATTCTGTACGAATGCTTACAATGTTAAACACGTATCATTTATTATAAACAGGTGTTGGATAAACAAAGTGTAAACTGTTTGATAACTTGTGGTTCCATCTTTGGTTGTTAAAGAGGTGTTAATTTCTTATAGTAGGGTACCTGCAACTTACTGAACGGAATGATGATGAATTAGGTTCCATTCCTCGAGGACACAATTTTTAACCATCTTGCTTTATGTCTTTCATTATGTATAATCTTCAAGAATGCTGATGAATTAGGTTCCATTCCTCGAGGACACAATTTTACATAAAGCAAGATGGTTACTTTCATTATTTATGATCTTTAAGAATGCTGATGAATTAGGTTCCATTCCTCGAGGACACAATTTTACATGAAACACGGCGGTTTCGTTTGCTCATCGTGATCTTCCAACAACTGTTACATTTACCTCTTGATATTTATTGGTTAATCGTCATGCTGAGGTAACCTTTGATATCGTCCATCTTACAAAGCTAAATAGCTGTGTAACTTGGGACACTAAAGCACCTAATGATTAGATTAGCTGTCTTCTGTGAAAGTCAGTTTAGTCAGCCACTCTCCTTTCCAATGTTGCTTGACAGCTAACGTTGTGTAGAAATTACGTATATTTAAATAATATAGATCACATGTGTAAGCGTTCACTTAAACAACATAGATCACATGTGTAAGAGTTCACTTAAACAACATAGATCACATGTGTAAGAGTTCACTTAAACAACATAGATCACATGTGTAAGAGGTCATTTAAAAACTCAATTAATCAGTCAACTGAGGATCTCGTTTGTTTGTAGTTAAGCACAAAGCTACTCAATGGGTTATCTGTACTGTGCTCGCTGTACCAATGGGTGCCATACAGAATAAATTCCCTTCAGAATTCTCTAGATTGTGCTTATAATTGCAACTTGTTGTAAGTTTGTTGTATAATTGTTTGTTACAATCATATGTCATAAACCATCTTTAAACCTCAATAGATATTTGTATACTGATTAAAAAAAAAACATGCGTTTTCGTCTAGTTCTTAAGACGAATATTTTGATTGTAATATATACACCACAGACTGAAGAAGGTCTATGAAGAAGGTATCTTGACTTAACTATCTTCACTTTCGAGAATTCTCAAACATTTATGAATAATTATGCTTTTGATTCTAAAAGCAGAAAAAGAAAACATTTTATTTCTGTTCCGAAATAGAAAACATCACAAGACTATAAACAGGCAAAATATTTCAGTTGACGATTTCGTAGACATCACGTTACGTCTACTAGAATATTATCCATATATATATATATATATATATATAT